>NW_028297113.1:4527393-4718834 GCF_055798465.1 Pogonomyrmex barbatus | reverse complement strand
GTAAGATATAAATAATATCCAGATTAAGTGGAATCCAGATAAATATAAAATGTACAGATATAAAATAAATATAAAAAAAGCAGAAAATAGAAACTGAAAAGGACGCACAAATTAAATTAAAAGATAAATAACAATAAATGAGTAAAATAAATAAGTCAAGATAAATGAATAGGAAGATATATGTATGTATGTATGTATGTATGTACGTATGTATGTATGTATGTATGTATGTATTCATATTATGTAACATATGTTTGGTATAAAAGTTATTGTCTGTTTTTTGTCGGCAGTCTTTATCAAAGAACTTGTCATTAAACTTATCAGTGCACTAAATAATTATGTCATACAAATTAACTTTTCTGATATTGGCGATCACTATTATCGCATTGGCTCTGCTGATTAAGTTTTCATTTTTACGTATTATAAAAATGCCAATAATGCAATTATAAATTTTTAAACGATATCGTAAAAACATCTTTTTGAGCAGTGACGTGTAAAAAAGGTGAACGAAAATTTAACGGATGCAATTGTATTTGCATCGAGGATTCATGGCGTGCACAAAAAAAATAGTGTGGTTCCTAAGATAACGCATAAAACTATTGTATAAAAGAATTTTCGTTTTCAGCGATATAATTGTCATATTGAAATTCTCTACATTTTGACTGAACTATAGCATATTATATACATAAATAGAATATTATCAACTTATTGGTCTGTAGGCAGCAGATATGCTACAGCTTTCAGGTTGAATTTTTACGACTGTACGATATCTAGATAAAATTTCACATTCCTTTCAAACAAATTTATATTTCGTCTAATCACATCGTAAAAAAAGATCCTTGGAATTTTAATCTTATTGTCAGTCATGTTTCTAAAGTCCTTTGTTCATCAACATTATGTTTCTTTTTTCCTTAATCTTCTTGGATCTGATTATCATCTGATTTTCGACGTGAGGGACGCATTCTTTTGTAAAAGATAATAAAAAATACAATAGAAAATATGAAACAGAAAACACATGGGTATTATTGAGCAGGAAATATTCTTTTCAAGCATTTTTTCAGACTGTAAATTTCTCTCTAGCTTCTTTCTTTTATATTCAAATAATACTTCTGGAATTTTCAAGACTTTAAATTTAAAAAAAAGTAATAAACAAAATTTGTTCTAAATCGGGATTTTTTGAAATTAAATACACATTAAATATTATTTTAATATTACTAGATGATTAAAGAAACTTAAAAGATGATTAAAAAAACTTTAAGTTGTTTTTGATTAATTTTTGTATATTTAATAATTGATAAGAAAAAAGAATAAACGTTCGGAAGACTCATGAATCATATATGCACATTTATTTTATTTTAACCGTACAATGCATGATGAATTCGGGCAACTTTTCGAAATTTCACGAAAAGCGAATGACTGTATCAGTTCAATGAGCATTTACGCTGTAGATGCTAATGAAGCAATGCACGCTTACGTGCGATAATCTACGACGCGATCATCATCGCACGTATGGCTATATCGTATCGTATTGTTTTCTAAATTTCATTTAAATGTGCGTCAACGAGTATCTTAGTCGAGATGCAATCGAAAGATAGAAAGAGCCGGAAAAAGAAAGTTGTGGGGATCATGCCTGAGACATATGTCGAGGAGGAGTCCTATATAAAGGTCTCGCCCGTGCGTAGCCTCGTCCAAAAAAAAGAGAAGCAACAAGGTTGAGTCATACAGAGTATCGAAATCATGGCGTCCAAAATACTTATGACAGTTGTGATAATCAGCATCGTTGGTTTATTTGCGTCAGAAATTTCAGCTGTGCCATTAGGTGAGTAGCTGCATCTTCTCATATTATACTTATCAATCATCTACGCTGTGCTCAGGTAGAATATTATACGTAATTGTGTAGAAACTAACAGAGAATTTTTCTTCCTATCGTTTATATAGAATCGCGAAAATGCATATCGGGCAAGAAATACTTCAACGCATGCGGTATGTGCTTTTGCTCTTCTGACAGCACCGAACATTGTATTTTATTGTGCAAATTCAAGCCAACTGCACCTGAAGATTTCTGGCAATCGTGAATATGACTAAAGGATCCGGACCGAATCGGAATTGAAACCGGAAACTGTTTCGTAATCTTTTTTTATGTAAATCGAAATCAAAAATAAATTCTACAAAGTTTATAATATCGAAACAATAAAAAGTATTTTTGGTTTACGATTTATTTTTGTACTTTTTTCGATTTTTAATCTATATATATATATATATATATATATATATATATATATATATATAATAAAATAAAATAAATATAAAAAAAGCAGAAAATAGAAACTGAAAAGGATGTATAAATTAAATTAAAAGATGTAAATAATAAGTGAATAAAATAAATAAGTGAAGAAACAAATAGGATGATATGTGTGTGTGTGTGTGTGTGTGTGTGTGTGTGTGTGTGTGTGTGTGTGTGTACTGCTTTTTTTATATTTATTTTATAACTATACATTTTATGCTTATTACTTAGTCTGGATATTATTTACATCTTATTTATAATCTTCTTATTCGTTTCTTCACTTATTTATTTTACTCACTTATTATTTACTCACTTACTATTTATATCTTTTAATTTAATTTATATATTCTCTTTAGTTTTGATTAATTTATTTTCTGCTTCATTATTATTATCTACTCAGTTTATATTCAATTTTATCTTTTCATTTTATAATGCGTTTCCACTTCAATTTCTCTGCTTTAGTCTTAAATTTAGGTTTAGATTCTCAAGCAGCATCTTTCCTGATATCTCATCTTTTGATTATCTTCTATTTAGTGATTTATTATTTACAACTTTATTATTGCAATTTTTCTATAATGCACATCAATAAAGCTATTATTATTATTATTATTAAATTTTCCATGTAATCTCTTTTGTACTTCATAATTCTCAGGAAATTCATAATCAATATATAATTTTGGATTAACGCGAAATTTCGTATACTTTCTACTTATTGCGATTACAACAAGAATAATTAATTTTAATTCGGAAAAGCAATAATTGAGTCATTGTACGGACTTGATAAAATCTGGAACATTTCTTCGCGCGTCTACATCCGAACGGTACATCATGCAAACTGTGCCGCGTAGTGAATTCTAAGTGTCGCCTAAAATGAATTTTACCTCAATAAATGGTCCGCTTTGGGGTTTTAATTGAACACGCTGCCGGTTTATCGTCATCCCCCAGGTCGTATCGGCGGCAATTTATTGTATTATTCGTATTACCCGGCATCGCGCGCAGGCGGACAGATCTATGAGTACGATAGCGCGGCTGTATTGGCGGAGTGATTCAATAGCACTCGTCATCCGGAGGCGGCATCGTTATCCTCACAATGGCTATCTGAACCCGCCCGCGCGCGCCCAACCCACGATAATGGCATTTTGTAAAATGAACGGATTGTGGCTGTCGCCGTTGGAGGCCGAGCGCATCCCTCTCTGGTTCATCGAACCCCCCTGCGATCGCCCCCTCGCCATCGCCGTGTGCGAGCTCTAGTTAGAAAAATGCCCGGCCGGGAGGAAGAATACCGAGATATACATCCGATAGCTCGGGCTCGGCAAAGCGAGAAAGCTCGGGCTCTTTTCTCCACCCTCTACCTTCGCAGTTCCCACTTTATTCCCTCGGTATGCATTATCGACGTAATAAACTTCCAGCGGATATTTATGCGAGATTGCCACGTTATCCTACGTGAGGGATGCTCATTCGCGCGGGAAAATTGCACCCCGGGACGACGGCTAATGTATTAACATGCGAAAGGCATGAAGGAAATGACCGGCGCGATGGTGGTGGTAGTGATGGTGGTGGTGGTGGTGGTGGTGGTGGTGGTGGTGGTGGTAGTGGTGGTGATGGTGGTGGTGGTGGTGGTGGCGGTGGTAGTGGTGGTGGTGGTGGTGATGATGGTAATGGTGATAGTGATGGTAGTGGTGGTGGTGATGGTGGTGGTGGTGGCGGTGGCAGTAGCGGCGACTTACTTTATGGAATAATAACGGCGCATTGAAGAGATGATAATATTAGTCGCGGTCCAAGATTTACGGGCGAGAGCAATTGGACGGTGTAATGTAATGTAGCTTTGCGCAACGAAAGAATTAATGAAGAAAAAGCGTGACTTTTCTCTCTTATCATTCTTTCCACGTCTTCTATTCCCATGCGCCTTTTTCCGCTGATTCTAAGAAGTCATAATATCTCTTGGTTATGCCCGCTGCATCAGATGAATCGGATGACGGCTACACCTGTCTTAATAAACTTCTATTTATTTGCATCATCAACGTGTTATCTTTTACGATTTACGTTTTATTATTCTTTTTTAACTCGTGATTCTTTCGTCAGATTAAGTTATACGTCTACAGTTGATATATTAATTATTATCACCAACGTAAACTTTTTTCACCACCCCGTTTATTGTGAAAGTAAATGTATAATTTAATTTAGTCGCAGTTCATTAGGGAGACGCGAACGCGTAGAGAGATATCGCGAAAACTTGTGTCTCGCGCTAATGTACATGTAGAGATATGTTTTTGTCATCTCCACCTGTGCGTAGGGAGAAAAAGAGAGACGTGGGACGTTAAGCGATATGCATCGCTGGACACTAACTAGACATTTAGGTCTCGGCGAGGAAGATGTGGAAAAAAGTCATTTAAAAAAATACACACTTTTTGCAAGTGGCTTGACGCGCTTCTAATATACATATGATTCGCATCTTTATCGAGACGGGCGAGAAAATCTTGATAAATGCACGCCCGTGTACACTTATTCGCTCCGGCGCATCGATGATAAATGGCACATATGATAAATAATAACGCGAAAGCCGCAAGCGGTTAAACGTATATACGCGGCAAATCGCGTGTGTTTACGCACCGCACACGCGTATGAGATGATTCGTACAATGCGTCGCGAAACAATAGTGTTAATTACACGGACCTCGTCTAATTCAAATTAGGCCGATACCCGTGCCGTTAATATTAATTACTCCATCCTAATTGCGCATATTCCGTTAAATTACTGACGCAGCCCTGCGAGCGATGACGCGCGTCTCCGTCAGCGGATTCATTTGTAGTCGTGTTGCACGATATTTATGCACCAAATTCGCGCAGCGGGCCGCATCATCCGCCTGCCGAGGATGTCGTTGAAATTACGATCGAGGACGTGCGTTGGCAGAGATGCGCGCGGCATAGGCTTAATTTGTTCAAGGCATCGAGGCGCGGCAGCTCGTTACGAATAGAGACAGATACGAAATGGAAATGCAACGCGATGTGGCTGCTGGACTAGAGTTTACTGCCTGGAGCAAGTTATATTATACAGAATGATAATGGCACACTCAAGCCGAATTGCGTTACGCGGTTACATATCGATACGCCTATGCGGCGAATGCCAATGAAGTTCAGCCAATGAAGTTCAAACTTGCCCGCAAGAATTTCGGAGATTTCCTTGTCGTTAGAAGGAACTGCTATTATTATCTTCTCTTCAATTTTTAGTTACCGACATCTACATCTCTAGATGAAACTCAATTTTTATTAAGAAAAATCAAATATATCGCATCTTTAATGAGATGTTTACTTTAAGATTGTTATAAATCTAGGTTTAAACTATTAAGGAATTTAAATGGAATATTAACATAAGTTAATGTAAAACAAGATTAGTGAAAAAAAAAACGGACTTTCGTAGCAATCTTAATAAAATTTACAAAATTTTAGTTACATTCAAATTAAGGATTCACATAATGATATCTTTCTGTTATCTTGATTGCATTTAAATGCTTGCTACGAGAAACATTGATTTTACATTTTGGCCAAACAGTTCCACGTATGTGGAACGGAAAAAGTTTTAATACTCTGTATAACGCGGCTGCGAAAAATTCGAGCCGCAGGAGTCGACGGTCGAACGTTCCGAGGGACGGAAGCACCTCTGTTTTTTCAATCCCCTCGGAGCCGAACGTCTACTCGCCTCGGCGATACAATCGCGAAAAATAAGGTCAACAGTCTCATTTCCGTTGTTTATCTGTGCGTACGATCACGACAGGAACGTCGAATTGCTATTGAAGACCGAATCAGCAGCGCTGCGATTGCAACCGATGCATCCACTTGACCGGCGTCCGACGTCGACGATCATCGATATCTCGAGTAGAGCACCGCGCGCGTTCTGGCATACGTGCACATTTATGTATATAGATAATCCATATGTAACGCAGAACACACACACACACACACACACACACACACACACACACACACACACACAATTATACGAGCGCGTATATATTTGAACGCAGGCTCAGATGTAGGTTCACGTCGACGTTTTCCATCTGCGATTCGTTCACAGTTTCGCGAGGATATCGATCACCGTGTGAGGGGACCCTTAAGGAATTCGCACCACGACTGTCTTGTACAAACTTGTCTTCTCCTCACCACGTTTTTCGCCGTAATGCCAGTCACGTATGCGTTCGCGGAAATTCTGAATTGTCGCGGGATACGGTCAGTGTGGAAGTTGATACGTCGCATAAATTGCAACTGGATCCCGTCTCGCGATCGATCTCCCGTACTCGCGGCTCACTTCATTTATAAACGTTTGAAAAAAAATCAAGAGCTCTGACGTTCCCGCGTTAACTTTCCGATCATTATTTGATACAGCTGGAGGATACGGCCGGAAGGCAGAGACGTTGGAATTTCTCTTGTCACATTAGCCCAAGCGTAATGAAAATGGCACGACGCATCGTTAATTTAAAGTGGAAATGGCATCGCGCACGTGATCAACTTGTTCCACGCTTGAATTCGGATTTATTGATTTCTTCGTGACGTCTGTGCGTTACTCGATTGGACGTTCCCGATTGAAAAGGCGTCACGACAAGTTAGTGTGCATATGACAGCTGCATCGACGTAATCTTCGCGATAGAGCTGTGTGTAACAACGACAAATTCCGAGAGAAGCCCTCCGCAGAAGTTCTTGCCTCCGAAAAGAGTTATTCTCACAAACCTGTTTGAGATATATATACGCCGGATTGTGTAACAATATCAGCAAATTGCACGTCGATAGAATCAATAATAAAAAGGAAAGAAAAATAAAGAGGTACGTTCCCGGCTGCGGACGCATTGAAATTTAATGGGCGGCTTGATGCATTCCGTTTCCATATTTTAATCTAAAATGAACCAACATATCGAATATATATATATATAATTTTCCATCGAAATCAGAACATGTGACGATATAACCTTGAATAATTGCGTTTTGATACGTATAAAAACTGTCTTTATGTAAGATAATATGCTTTATGATCGACATAGGAAAAAATTTAAGTTTGCTTTTGCAAACGATCGTAAATTGTTCATCGTTTCAAAACCGCGCGGACTAATGGTGCAACTTTAAGATTCAGCGTGCTACTGTGTCGCGTTGTGCTGAGCTAAGCTCGACACCCGTTACCCTCGTTATCCTCACGAACGGAATCGCGAGAAATTAAGAGAGTCTCGAAATACACAGTAGTTACAGTCGCGGTCAGTGAAATTGATAACACGCGGAAGCGCGCTATGATAAATAGCTTCGCTGGTCCGAAGGAAACGAAGTCGCGGAAAGGGGAAGCGAGCGAGACGGCGCTATTAATCAACGACGTGGTGGTGTTTTGTTGTTCTTCCATAGAGAAGAAGATACCTCGCTGCAACGCAACACCCTCTTGCAGACCCTCGTTGCAGAGGCGTCCCGCCGACCTACCTTCGACTCGCCGGGAAGAATTAAAGGCGCTTCGCCTCGAGAATTGGAGGAATCTTTAATTAATCCTGGCAAGCACGTTTCGCTCCTTCCTGTTACGCGACAGACCGCGTGAATCACGCGAAAATGCAACGCTTGCACGCTGCGCTTCCGGCCCGCGCTCTCCTTCCGCGAACGCGCGCGGGGGGGAGAGCGCACCCCGAAACGAGGGCAAGTAAAATTTACAAGGTACACAGAGAGCTCGCTTAACCCCTCCTCGTTATCGCGCGCATTGGTTAGTCAAACATTGATCGAGGGGGTGCGTTTTAATTTCGCAATATCGAAACGCTAGTTACGTTCAATGAGAAATTCGCTTCAAGCTCTGCCACGTCCTCGACGAGTCACAATACTCGAGTGTATTAACTTCGAGACCGGCGCGCTCGAGGGTGTAATGAAATCCTGCAAACGTATTCGTGTCTTAATAGAATGATATATGTGTCCGAAAACTCATTATTTTTAGAAGAAGAAAATTTAACTCCATTCTTTCCTAATGGGCTTCCGGTAGACATATTTTCTTTGTGTTTTCAACGTTGGCAGATAAGCACGTACAGGCTGAACTATTTAAATGAGATCATCTGCATTTTAAAATATGCTTTAGATTACGAAGAATGGATATATAGTTTTATCTATTTAAAAGTATGAAAGAGATATATATATATATATGGTGTATACCTCTGAATATGCAGTTTATAATTCTGCTACGAGAGACATCTCGTTTTACTTTTGATATGCTGACCACACACAGCTTACGTGTGTGCTGTTCTTGAATGGCATGATATTAGAGGGTATGAATTACATCGCATACATATTTTAATAGCGCGCAAAAGAATGAATATAAACGAGCGTTCGCGAGCGAGCGAATGAACGTAATTATAGAAGGATTAGAGCAAGCTCGATGCTAAAAATATGAACTGTCCCACGATTTCTGTTTCTTTCATCTATGGAGACTTTGTGCAATTTAGAATCAATTTCTTTTTAGCAGAAATTTTATTATACATTATCACTCTTAACTAACTTCAGCGATATGTGTATACGTGTAATCACGTGCGTGTACAGCAAAATTTTGTTCATTTACATTCAAATGACCTGCATTTTTCAGAATTTTAATCCAAAGTTTAATCAGATTTAATACTCATTAGTTAGTTAGAAACAAATATTTCAAATAATCCACTATTGAAACTCAGAAAACATGTAATATTCTCCTTCGACTTTAAAGAATTATTTTTCACGAGAAAGAATCGTTCTCCAATTTGAGAAAAAAATTTACACCTCATGATTTTTGCCACGAAGAAATATCTGCGGAACAAGCGATTTTTTTTTTTTTTTTTTTTTTTTTTTTACTTCGTTCCGAGGGACAGTCTCGAGATCATAGAATTTTCCCTAAAAATGTTTTTATACATAGACCACGCACGCGCGTAAATGCATACGCGTACACACGCGCGTTGCTCGAAGAAGTTGCTCCTTTGTACATCACCGTGAAATGCGAGCGAGATGTAATCAGAAGTTAGAAGATCGTAACGATCATCCGCGCGGATCAAAGAGACGCGCTTTCACGACGTAGCTCGCGAGCTCGCCAAACGAAGCCCGAGCTACCGTGAAGCTAGCCGTGTAAAGGTTCACGGAGCGAAATACGTGACACGCGAGGCTCGTCGGTAGGCGTGTGTCGGCGTTCTCCATTACGGCCGCACGGCAGGCAGACGTGCACTTTGCCACGGGCTCCGTTGCAGCGCGGGGAGAAGGACGCGTTTTCTGGCGCGTTTAAACCTCAAAGGACCTCCGGCCCGTGGATTCCGGCCAAAATGTTTTAATTACTCACGGTACAAAAGCGTAGGAAACGTAAAAAGCGCCGGGCACCGGTTGAAAAATGAAAAGCGACGCGGCTACGCGTCCCGGCGCCGTCGCCGCCTTCGCGCGCGTAAAACATAGAATTAAATTAGAAGAAAAACAAAAAAACGCCCAGGACAATGACGTTGCTGCGATGAGCTGCCTTTATCTCGTTTGAACGCGTAAAGGGATCTATATTATTTTAATTTTCCGCTTACTCCAATTCGCGAGCGCGAAAGATTGAAAAATATTCGCGATAGGATCGGGCAAACGTTGTCTTTCTCCTTTTTCTATGGAAAAATTAAAAGTATTTAGTACTGATAATATAAAATCATTCGAGAAAATATTAAATAGAACTTTGATTTATAATACCAATTTTTTAAGTTTGTTATTTTCTCAAGAAAAATTTAACAAGTATGCATTGTTATCTCGTCTAATAAACTTTTAAGTGAAATGGCAATAACCCGTAAAATCAAGGAAAAATATTCAAGAAAACGAAAGTTTTTTTTAAATTAAGTAAAGAGCATATAAAGATATGAAGTTTGCATAAACATGATAAAAATCTAAATAAAAAACAAAATACATATATTGTTTATACCAACTACGAATAAATCAATCTTTTATATGTAATCTTATAAGTGACAATTATTAATATAATGTACATGCAGCTTTTGTTCTATTTATATTATTGTATATTATATATTATATCACAATTTCTGATTTCTCGATTAACATTTCTAATTAATGTATTTCATGATAGTTGTTTAACTGCTGACATCCGGCTGACCACCACAATTAGTTACGATAAATTGATGCAGGTGTTTATAAAAGCGTTTGTAGGATAGAAAGGGGATGGTGCATTTTCACTTTAGGGCATTCAGACCACATAGAGAAGATAGATGGAGTTTCCGCTTATGGGAGATGCAATAAACTTAAATAAACTACGCGAACTATGCGCGCGATCTTGAGTGAATACCTTCCGGCAAATAGAACGCTAATTAGCGGTAACGAGCAATATAAGTTGTCGAATTATGCAATGCCGGAATCAACATAATTCAAGCATATTCGTTCAAAATAGTCATAATATTGTGTATATTGTGGCGTCGCAAACTTCTATGGCCGATTCCAAAATAGATATGTTAACAGGATAAACTGGGAGATGTTGTTTGTGAAAATGTGTGGATTATTATTCGATGCCGATGGTATGTTCAGTCATGTTTACTGCCGATCCCACATTATTAGCAATGCATGTAATTGCGATAAAATACAAATAATGTTTTAGTAATATGATATAATAATCCACGAGAGAATTCATCAATCATTTCGAGCAAATATTCAAGTTACATATAAAAGAATATAAAGAAAGTCGAGAAGCTTCAATACGTACATACAATATTCCGAGTGATATACAAGTAAAAGTTTTAAGTTAATACAAATTTAAAAACCAATCCTCTTCCCTTAAAAGAAACCAAAAATGTATGCTGTATGATAACAATAATTATTTTAAATACGTGTAATACATAATCTAAATTTTTTTAATTTTTAAGAAACACATTATGATACTTAGAAACTAATGTTGCTTCAAGAAAATGAAATTAAGAGAGAGAGAGAGAAAGAGAAAGAGAGAAAGTGTAAAGATTTTGGAGAATATTTTATGGATAAAAATCTTAAGAAAAGAGAATAAAAATAAGCGCCGGAGGGAGAAAAATATTGTTTCCAGTACGTGATTCGAGCGATGTCAAGAGGGATGCTCTTTAAATATCGTCGGATCTCCACCGTTCTTTGCATCTCTCGAGAAAGAAAAATGCGCGACCGCGACGCGTAAAACGCGGAATTTTTCCGGAAGGAGGTCGGCGACGGAATAGCTAATTTTCCGCAAAACAGTTGCGACGGGTTTGGGAGTAGTTTACACCTGCATGTATATATACGTACTTTCTCGCGTACTTCATCGCTCGGTGCACCGCTACTCGACTTATTCCATTACTGCACCTCTCGTGCTTTGCGCGCGAAGAACTCTCCGGGGGCGTCTAATTCCGCGTCCCTTATTTCCCGGACCGTAAACATGCGAAAGAAATCCTCCGGCTCGTAAACGAGGAAACTCGGGTAAGATCCTGACCATATTGGCCAGGCACAATGGGCGTGTGATGTTATATAGACCGACGAGAGGACCTCAACCCGAGGATCGTTTATCAGAACAAGTTGCTTCCAGCGAGCTTTTTTAATTTAAAATAACTTAACGCTGCAAAATCTTAAAATATTCTTTTTTAATAAGGCATGTCAGATGATAAAATTTATGCAACAAAATATGAAAATATACTAATGAAATGTCAGAGCAGAACTCGAAATAACAAATATATTTTTTCATTATTTTATATATTATATTATATATTATATATTTCTATCAAAAATTATACTATAGTGTAAAGTATACTACAGTGTAAAATTTATAGGATATATTTGCAGTAATTTTTTATTACGTGAATTTTGAACCAAGTCATAATCTTTTCGTAATTAAATATTCGAATGTTTCCGTT
Source organism: Pogonomyrmex barbatus (assembly GCF_055798465.1). Lineage (NCBI taxonomy): Eukaryota > Metazoa > Arthropoda > Insecta > Hymenoptera > Formicidae > Pogonomyrmex > Pogonomyrmex barbatus. The sequence continues at coordinate 4,706,706 of NW_028297113.1, read as the reverse complement.
ATTGATAGTAGATAATGGGATTGTTTAACTAGTGTCCAATAAATTCTCAGGACTTATTTGTCAGGTCGACCCTATTCATACCGTTCTCTCTCGTGGTTCTTATTCAACGTCCGTCATCCCTACGTCTGGAGACGTACGGTACGGCGGAAGATAAAATGGAAACGTGCCTTCTCGCGATCACTGTTTCTTCAAACAAGATATACATATCTATTTGAATGTTTCAGACTAAAAAATAGAAACGTTAGGAATTTCTGAAATATAGCGCCGAAAAATCTATTAACTTTTTTATTTTTCATGAATACATAGAAAATCTAATTCAATGAAGTGAACAAATTAATTTGTTTTTCTTGTTAGATCAACATTCATCTTGATGTATTTATTTATAATATGTCGATATTTATCAATTTTATTTTACATGTTATTCATATATACCTAATTCTGTTTATATTTTATATAAAAATTATATTTTGCACTATAAATTAGTATGATATTGGTAATTAATATTTTAATAATTAAAAATATTTCTATATATTTCTTATATAAAAGCTCAAATATATAAATCAATCTTATATACATCAAAGATAAGAACTTTAGAAAGCAAATATAGGCGTCGCACAACATTTATTTGTTTTTATTGAAATATTTAATACAAGAGGTTTAGTTGTATTTTCATTCATTCTCCGCAAGAAACTTAGAACTTCTTTGAAAAGGGGGAGCTTAGTTTACAAAACGAAATAAAAATTGCGCGAAATGTGTTTCTGAATATTATTTACCTCTCTTAATTAACATGGAACGCGCACCCGAGGAGGGTTGGCTGGCGAGCATCCCCTAAGGTCATCCGCCCGTGTTTATACGAAGTGAATCTTTTTTCCGGCTGTACGGAGTGGCACAATACCGGCTGATATATACCCCGTAGCTAGGTTCGTAATTAAGCCGATCGCTAGATGTATTATGCAAGCATAAATCGGCAGCGGAAAGTTATAATTGAGTATGAATAATTAAAATACGCGTCCAGGTCCGACGGAACTCTGTACTTTTCACAACAACATGAAAAGTCTCGTCGGATATTTATGATCCATACGTGCGCACAAAACAATCTTGAAACAATGGTATTTTCGTCATAATGCGCGTAAATGCCAATAGCCATTTTCTTTAATAATAACGTTTTAATACCGCTTTACAATCTATGCGTTTAGATTATGCGGATATAAACACATAATACGGTTTTACAGCGTTACTTAATAATAACACAGCCGCGTTACAATATGCAATTTAACTTTACAACTTAACTTTATATTAGGCGCAAAATGTTGGCGAGATAAAGCAACGAAGGTAACCTGTCAGTATGTTCTTCGTTGTTAATTTACATTTTGTCGACGCGGATATGTTGCGATTTAATCTCAAATATAATCGAGTCAACTGAAAACAAAGAAAGGTAATTACTGAAATGAATAATATGTTTTTACTAATTTACATCGCCACCTCTCTGACAAGAACGTGAAGTGAAATGTCACGAATACGAATGTTCTTTTGAAATATCTCATTATGCGGGGAGAATCAAAGAAAGCGGGCTGCCTAGTGAATAAGATCGTTGGGAAAATTGGATGAAAGGCGGAAACTTTGTAGGAAAAAGATAGAAATTCTGGGCAAGAAATTCGAGGGATCACCGGTAAGTATCTGTCGGTTGATTACGTTCATCAAAGAAGACACACTTGGCTCTTTTGAAAAGATCCAAGGTGGTAGCCTTAGAACGGCGGAAAATGGCAGCGGGCAAAGTGAACGATTCTGCTGTTCAATATTTTAAATATAAAAGAAATAGTATTTGTACAAACGCATATAGTCGTTAATTTAATAGCACTTAATTTTCTTAAAATAATGAAAATACGAATACTACTGGAGTTTTAAGTGACTCATTGTTACGCACAAACGGGTAAAATAAATTTTAAAATCGCATGCGAATATGCAGATAAAACTTAAATCTAGATGAACGTTCGCGATTCAACGTCAGTTTTACATGGTAGAAGCATTACGGCGATATCTACCATAGTCCTCGACGGCGAGAGAAAGAACGGATCAGACCATCCGCGATCGACAGATGCGTTTCAATTTCATACGCGAACGCGTCCATCATTTCCTGTAGTATGTAGGAAGTGTCAGAGAGTAATGAAAAATTTACTATCTGTCGAGACAGTTAAAATATGATCGTTCTGCGTAATGTAAATTACGCTAAAGTATGTTAGAATGTTACAATAATTTGATGAAAAATGAAATAAAAGTTACTTATACATTATAATCGCAAATCGTCTATAACAAAAAATGAAAATATTATATATCACTAAAAATTTATTAATAGCATTCTCTCGTTAACGATTGTTAACGAAGAATATGGTTGAAATGAAACAAAGAAATAGTTCGAATAATTAAACTAGTTGGAATGATGAAAAATATTTTAATATACGGAAAATATTATTTAATACACATATATATATATATATATATTAAATAAGTTAAATAAGATAATCATTTTTAAAAGCTTATTTAAAATGTTTGCAATGTATGCACGTGGAATATATGCATTGCGCTGGTAGAGACGACGCGTACATCACGACCGATGCAAACTCGGTTATAGATCTCGACGAGAGGACGCAGAACTCGCAAACCGGTTAGAAAAACACGAGTTGATGAGCATAGAGGGGACCTTAAACCGATGAGAATGGGAAGTTGGATGTGATCCAATGCGAAGGTAATCGGCAGTCTCGGATTTCGTGTAAACAGTAAAAACTCCTCGAGTTGGAACTCGACCAATAGCTTCGGTATTGCGCCGTAACTTCCTCTTACGGCCAAATAACAAGTAGCCTGTAAAATTGAAGCATTCAATTTTACAAGCCGCGGCATCGAAACCGACTCCAGTAGCAAACGATTTGCGGAAAAACTGATATAACGCGCCACTGACTTTCGTGCCTGTTTAAAAATTTAGCAACTTCCGCGCGCAAAACTACAACATAGTAGACGTATTTAGAAATAAAGAACAACTTATGTGTTTATAGTTATTTGTAAATTGCAGCGACTGAAGAATGTTTCATATACGTATATTTAATACGATGCAAACAAATAAATTATGAGAGATAATTTTCTTTAATTTTTTTTTTCGAAGAAAGTGACTAAATTTATCCGTTAATAAAATAAAATAAAATAGAAGACGATCTACGATAATCTATAGATTTTTAAATAAAGTATATCTTCCAGTTATATTTAACTTCTTTGAAATTAAATATGTAATTAAACTCTAAATCATTTGAAGAGTTTTTAAATTAAAGTTTAAAATTAACATTTTAAACTTCTAAATAAGAGTTCTCTTTCTATATTTATAAGAACTTAAATAAATATATAATTATGTATAAAGATATGAAATCCTTCTTACAGATAATTCTCCATTTTCCAACTGGAATCGACGACATAACGTAATGAAAAGGAACGATCCTCTCGACGAGGAAGCAAAGAACCGAGATTAATTTTCAATATTCTCATCCAGACGTGAAGTACGACGAGAAAACAAATCTCCGAGACGGCATCGCGGGTGTTACGAGGGGAAGAATAGTTTGATCTGATTCTATGGCCGAAGGGTAAGGTGAGGGAGCTGGAGATGGTTTTACTTAAGAAGCTTCCGGCCCACCTTACTTCACTTAGCCGCGCGCTGGATGCGGTTGGAGTTTCAAGTAAACATCCGGCTGGGCCACTTCCTCCGGGAGCGAAACTACAGCATATCTGATTTTCTAACTGATCGTGCTCCAATAACTCTCATCTGCAAGTTACGAGCCTCTATATTCCTATACGAATCAGAGTTTGAATGATAGCGGTGAACTACGGCGAATGTTACGAGTTCGATTACTCGTCCAATTTTCATTTCTCTTAAATTATCTTTGACACTTAGATAGTCAGACATATCGATTTAGAGGATAATTTGATAACAAGAAAATTATGAGATATTTATATTAGATCTTTATATTAAGAAAATTAAATTGGTACTGACAGGTAGGTTTATTAGTCCGAAAATACTTAGATGTCAAAAATATGTATTTTAATCGTTGAATTACTTCTTTAAAATCTAAAAATTATAAAAGTTTTATTTGTAACAGAAACAGAGTTTGAAAAAAATCGAGAGAGAAAGAAATAAAAAAAATCATAAAAGGCATCGCGACATGCAGAGAGATACATACGGAGATATGTGTCTCTAAACATTTAACGTTTCTCTCATTTCAAGCGTATCTCAGGACATAATTGCAGACAATTGCTATACACAACTGTTATATTAATATTTTAACGTAACCGTTGAGTCGATTTGGCATTCAGTGGACTGTCCTACGAGATTCGAGGGGGGCGCGTATAAACGCGCGTGTTTCGCGCACAATACTATTCCTCTCTCGTGCCTCTTTCTCTCCCACGGCAATTTTAATGCGCGCATTCATCACGCGGACCAACAACATGGCACCGCTGAGGCAGCCGTGAGCGCGAGAGCAAGAGCAACGGAATAAATTCGGCAAACTCTGATGCGGCATAAACGGCATTCGCCCCCTCCTCCCCTCCCCCCCCCTTCCCCCGATGACCGGACGCCCACTATTTAAACGGGAGCATTATTCACCCGCAGCGCGCAACCCTTTCTCCTTCGTCCCCGCCCAGGGTTAGCCTCGTGCGCCATTTTTGCGGCCTCCAACAAATTTACGCGAATTTACATCGGTAGATGTCCGGCTCTCTCGAACACGGCTCTCGGACGGCGACGTCTATTACGCTTTTCGGACCGGACCGCCATCGTTGTGATAGGCAGACATTACCGTCCAAGGGGATTTGAATCTGTTATTTAAAAAAATGCGCATACGGCCGCACGGAATACGAGTTTTTCGAGGAGGGGGAGGGAGAGGGGGAAGAGCACGCATTTCCGCGCGACAGCGCCAAGTTTTACGCCGCGATACTCGTGGACGGATTCCAAGTACGTCGCATTTTCCATGACGTAAGAAAAAAAAAAAAGAATTTATGGGATACACCCTACGTGGATCAAGTTGAAAAAAAAAATGAATGATGTAGCCTCGTCGCTACTAGTCCGCTTCACGGAATTATGAGCGGGTTTAAAATATGTTTCTATGCGGCGTGGGAAATGCGCTTGATTTAATACACGTATCTGTCTAACCTACACCGCGAAAGAGAGTATCGGTAGTTAAGGATAACTACATCGTGACGTTTATGTCATTCGGCCATCGGCCCCTCGAAACGACTGCGATTTTTATGACTTTCGCAAACGCAATAATCTTTTAGCCATTCGCATCCAGAGTTAACGCGTCCAGGTCGGTGTAATTTCCGGCACGCAAACAGGTCAGCTTGCCTTTCGATTATTGATATCCGAATGAGATTTAACGGCATGAAATATGTAGCCAGATCTTTACATGTATGCATAGGAAACGAAACCACTAAATCTTAAATCCGGTATCGAAACGCGTCGGAACTCGAATTTAGAATCATAGAAAAGGCATTCGATAATAATTGAAGAATGCGCAAAATGTATGACTGGTATTGGCCTTCATGTTTTGCCATCGACAGAGAAATTAAATTAGAATATTTACTATATTAAAAGGATCTGTTATTTCGTTATACTAAATACGGGATATAAAAAAATTATTTAATCTAATATGGAATTAAATAAAAACGGTCAAATAATGATATATAAATAATGATAGTGGTTGCAAATTCAATTACAATTAAATTTCTAATCTACTAGGATTGAAATTCCATTTTCTATATTGATGCTGCCATTCATTATAGGAAATCAATAAATGATGTAATTGGTTTCAGGATCGCCAAAATGAATCCCCCGCGTCTAGAGTCCAGTTGTGATCGATAATAGCCGAAACGGCATTTTTGTTAAAAAAATAAAATTAAAAATAGTAACGTCTTTTCGAGACCATTGTCGAGCACATCATTTGTCATGCGGTGCGGTGTAAAGGCTTGGCGCATCATATTCGCGCATCCGCAAGTTTCTCATTTACCTAATTATTTCTAATTAATCATCCTGTGTGCGTCCCGCTTTGTACGAACAAAATTTCATTAACGAATATCGACGAAACGAGATTTATACCGTGCTGCAACGTGTGATTGGATTCGGCGTCTATCGTGCATCACCGAACGGTGAATTCCGCGTAATGAAATGTCAGTGAAACTCGATTTCAAGCGCTCGATGCAGTTGTAACGGCACGGTTTCCGAAACGAGACGCTGCGCTGCGTTTCTAATGAACCGCGCTTCATACGGTAATCGCATGTGTAGCGATTCGATCGGCGGGACGACCTACGCGGGACGATACGATAAACGCCGTTTGGCGTTTCGTTTCACGCTGCCCTGACGATTTTTCGTTACAACGCGACACGCCGCCGTGCGCACGCCGCGCCGCCGTTGCAACGCGTTAACGGGCCGTTGCGCGTTTCCGGCGCGCGGCGTTCGCCGGGCAACGCGTTAACCATTAGCGCGGCCGCCCCGAAACGTTAATCGAATTCCGACAGGTATAGCGTGCTCGGCAACGCGGCCTGACGAAGCTGGCGCACGTAATACATTGATCAGGTTAATCGACGCTTCAGTCGGACGGAACCGCGCTATTCGGATTTTGATACTCGGCTGTCGACTACGTACAGGATAGCTATCGCCGTACCTTCACTCCCCAAATTTTGTACGCCGTTTTTTTTTTCCTTTTCTATCTTTTCCTTTTCTATCTTTCGGTTCTCAATGGTATCTTTTTTTATCACACATGATGTTATACTATACATTTAAATGTATAGTAGAAATTATAAATAAAGATACAAAAAGTAAATTAGTGTACAAATATGTTACTTTTTACATTTTTTTAATATTATTTAATATATCTCATGTCTTATATATTGAATCTAATTTTCCTTAGAAATTTTATAAATGAGTAGAAATTAAGGAATTTAGTAAATCAAGAAGAATTTTTCTTCTTGTCTACAATTTAAAGAACCTGTTTCTAAAAATGTCGACGTTATTTTATAGAGTTCGAAAAATCTGAATTTATGTATTATATAGTCAAGCACAACGCATATTGATCTTTGTCGTTACTCTGTATAATCGGTAGACCATATATATTATATACATGTATGTATATATAGCAATCTCGTTGCGTGTACAATTTCATCGGATAAACCGATGGACGGAGCTAGGGCGGTGGGGCATATAACACCATTATGGGAAATCGAAACGTGTTTATGGAATGTGGTTATCTGTAAATACTAAATAATATGCGTTCACATAACCTTGCGGAAGGTGCTTTTCGGAGATTAATAATAGCTTTCGCCTATGCGTATACCGCGATGCATGATTGCAACCGAAATATTCATCTCGACGAGTCCACAAGTAATATGCATTCCGTAAATGTAATTGTGACGATGTTCTAGCTTGAATAAAAACCCTGCTTCAATCATCTTGTAATACAAAGAAATACGATACTTTATTTATATACAATGTACTTAAGATTTCAAAAAGATGTATTTCTTAAAGAAATGTAAAGTCGCTTTCCTCTCAAGCGAAATTAGCGCGCCAATAATAAAAAACTTTTCAGATACTCCCTTCTGTGATATCTCGAAATAAATATTTAAAGTAGATAAAAATATTCCACTGCATTCATTTAAATAGTAAAATTTTATCACCCATTTATCCTCTACAGCTATTCAGCGAGTCGATTTTCAAGAAATTGTCGACAAGCGAACGCAATCCGCGTTGGAAACGCCAGCGAAGTCTGCAGTTACTGCCTCAAATAATACATCCCGTAACAGCTCCACCCGCAAGCTCCTACTAATGGAGGGATAAAACCGCGTGTTTCTCCCTTGAATTAAACCGGTCGGTGTGGAGGAGAGGCAGAGGAGTACGAGGAGGAGAAGAAGGAGGAGAAGGAGGAGGAGGAGGAGGAAGAGAAGGGGAATCCTCTCTTCGTTTCCTGAGGTGCGCTGTTTCCCGATAGAGAGCCCGGCATTACCGTTACAATGAGATTCCGTTACGGCGCCGGAAGTACGTCGGCAGAGAGTTCCGCGACACGCAAACGGTCGCGGAAACAAAGCGCGCGGCGCGATCTTGGTTATTTCATACCTAAATGCCGACCGCACGGAGGAGACGTCTCAATGCCGGACGGCATTATGGTCGCTTCTGCCTGCCTGCCTGCCTGCCTGCCTGCCTGCCTGCCTGCCTGCCGTGCGGTGCTATCGCCGGGCCAGAAACCAGCAATAATTCATTGTCCATTGCGCCGCACGGTGGCGGCGAGTCGGGTGTACTGATGATTTCCTTCCGGCGTTATGGGCCTTGCTTCTGCCGCCCGGCACCGCTCTGTCGACTCCCGTCGACGTAGGAGCGGACGGCTCTTGATGGATATTGTAGGGTGCCTGCCATTGCGATGATGCATCATCCTGGATGATTTAGCGGAGGCTAACGCGTCCGCCCGCTATTTGGCACCCCCCCCCCCCGTACGCGCTAATCACCGTGCAATTCCACAGGGGGTCTCAAGGAATCTGTAATTTGCGAAAGAATAATGCTCCCCCTCGAAGGTAGGGAACACACCTGCCATCTTGCCGCGAGCGAGATTCGAGAGAGTCAAATCAAATTGAGCACAATTGAAGAGACCGTTTTCTTAAGACCGTTTCTTCGCAGAAATTGTTTCTTCTCCGGCAAAAAGAGTAGGGCGGAGATTTTCTTTCTTATATTTGCTGCTTGTTCTTGAACGAGTGGTACTTATTTTTCTTTATTTGAAAACGTTTCTCCTATTTCTGTGTAACATCGTTTATTCTATGCGAACGTATGTTACACGTCAAACACTTTAACGTCACACTAATATTGTCAACTTATTGAAAATTAAGCGATATGCCTCCGACAGAATTCAAAATGGAAATTATTGTATAGATCGGATAGTCTCGACGTTACGTCAATGTCTAGACGTTTGTCCAGGTCTAGATAACTGTAGACGTCAATGGCGAATACAGTCACGATAAATTCTCGCTGATCGACTGGCTTCCTCTACGACGGATAATCCATCAAAACTCGCCGGACGATTCGCGTCGAGCTATTCGGTCGGCAGTTCCCGGCACGGGGAGAAGTTTTCCCTGCGCTTTCGTCACTTTCGTCATTCTCCTCGTCGCCTTCTTCGGCGATGGCATCGTCCTCTTCAGAATTTCTGGAGTGTCGGATGATGGAACGCCGTTTTAAAACCTCGAATCACTCGAACGAGCAAGCTAAAAGGATTTCGATAGAGGCATCGGGCATCGACGGGAAAAAAAAAGGTAAAGAAGGACGAAAAGAAGGGCGCGCGGGAAGAAAAAGGGATTGGAGAGGCGCGGAATACGGACGCGCATCTTTCTATCGCATTCAACCGCGATTCTGAAGATGCAGATGATTACGACAGCTCGAAATTCCTCTCCGAAGATTTCGGTTGTTTGATGAAAATACACAAGAAGAAATTCCCGGTTGACATAAATCGAGTGACGTGAATTGAAATGAGTCCTCTCGGAGTTATATTGTCATATAAATGGAAAATAAAAAGAAACGATACGCAACAAATTTATAACTGTTATTTATGGAAATAATAGAATAGAGAGATAAAAGAAGATGAGAAAAAGAAGAAGATAAGCAAGAGTAAACCTTTCCTATTTCGATGTAAATGTACCCGAGGTACTATATCGCGTTTATCAATTCTTCCCCATTCTCGAAACCAACGATTCTGGATCGTTCGGTAAAACACACGATGATATATACGTTTATACATCGAATAGGCATGATTAATAAATGTGATTTAATGCACAGTGAAGCGAAATGAAGAAAGACAAATGCAGATAGAATGCCCAAGGGACAGCGAGGCATTCGGTCGAAACGTAAAATACAATAAATCGAAACAGTCTCGAAAAGTGAAACGTGTAAAAATAAAAAAAAAATATTATTTCTTCTTACCTTCATTATAAAAATCTTAAAGAATGATGATCGTGAATGAAAGTCGTGAATGATGATCGTGAATGAAAAATCACTTTCGCTTTTCCATCTGTTCGAAGCATATATATATATATATATATATATATATATATATATATATATTATATATATATATATATATACCTAATCAAAAGTAATATATCAAGATATATGCCAACTTTGACTTCAATGCATTAGCATATCATGACATCAATCGTCAAGATGCCACGAAGAAAGGCGATCAGTGAGCGGAAAAAAAAAGAGGAGAGCGCGCGGACGAACAATTCCGTAATGCGTTCGAGCGAGCGGCGGCCACGGGGGAAATTTGTTTGCCATTCGTTCATGCGAGAGCGACGCACAGATGTTACATCGTTAACCTGCCGCCTCCCCGGCTAACTTTCGACGGCCGCCAGTCGGTGCGGCGTGCGGCTCGACAGAGATGCAATAATCTCTGCCAGGCGGTATAACGATGGTGATGGCGCCTGTTGAGCATTTATCATACTTGTCGATTTCTACGGCGCATCTATCTAGACACCTTCGCTTCCCTTCGCTCTAAATTATCACGTCTGCTACCGCGTTCCGCGGTATATACGTACGATGGTGATGACGAGGGTGGTGGTGGTGGTGGTGGTGACGGTGGCGGTGGCGGTGGCGGGAGGGTGCGGGACGACGGACGGCGATGCAGCCACGGGTGAAAATATACTACTGCACGTTCTCTACCGTGTGTCCGATGTATCGGCACACGGGGGGAGAAACACGACCGGCGTGCGGCGCCTTTTGTTTCTATTTGCCCCGGAGTATTTCATTGGGCCACATCGCCGCGCCCGCGTTTCATCCCCCCGTGAGAACGTGCGTACGTCTTTAGGGTCGGTTTCACCCGGGCACACGCCGCGGCGCTACCGGACCGGACATACATTTATATCCGCTGTTACCGAGATGATAAAGGAAGATGTACATTGAACATTAGGAAACACAGGGAGAAACAGCAGGAGAAATAATGCAAAATTTCTGACTAATGTTGCACGATATGGTACACGTGGATACTTCTGTCTCATGATTTTTAAGTGCGGAATGTCACGATGAAATATTTGTTTGTATTATTACACGTGTTTTGAATTTTCCGCTATATCTCGCTTTAAATGTACTGATAAAATTCAAGTCATCTTAATATCCAAGAAATAATCAAATATTGTTATTGTTTTATTTCTTTAATAAAATAAGGTAACAGTGCAAAGTGTTTTATTGTTTTTCATTAATGTTTAAAAATGTGATTTAATTCGTGCATTTGGATACTAAATTTCAAGCAACTATTTAAAGTATTATTTCATTTTAACGTCTAGCAAGTTGTGTAGATAAGGTTTCCGTGACTATCGCTCATTCCTTTTCTCTCGATGAATTTTCGGATTAAATCATAATCCATGACAGCACGATACTCGCATATAATGCTAATTCTTTAATAGCTATTTATTAAGATAACACTTACTTACTTAACATTTTACTAAAGCCGTGATAACATAAATATTATTGTAAAATATATTATACAGTATGACATAAAAAATAACATAACTAAAATTAAATAATGTCGATATTAAAAATTTTAATAAAAATATTAAAATATTAAAATTAAAATATTAAAAAAATATTAAACTTAATAAAATATTATATAAATGTAAATATATAATAATTGTTTTTAAAAGATTATTTCCAATAGAAGAAAATCTCCATATCTTTATTCTTATTTTTAATAAAATATTTAAAAATTATAAAAAAATCAATATTTTATATTATTTTATATGCAAGTAAGACATTATAGTTTTTTACTAAAATTTAATAGATATTTTTATAAAATTCTAGATGTATTTTTAAAAAGATGTATTTTTGCTTCGTGAAATTAGAGAAATAATAAAAGAAAAAGCAAATGGTAAAGTACAGCACGTTTCTCTTAATTATATCATTATATTCTTTCTTTAGACACATAAAAAAATAATTGAATTTAAATTTCATAGAAGGATCCATTTTTACATATCACCAATATTCTTATATGCGCTCTCTCTGCCCAAGTTGGCACAAGCCTCTCAAGAGATTTTCTAAAATCGCAATTTCCGCCATTTGCGATAAGCGAAGTCGAATAGACTTGCTGAATTTTCCCTTACTATTACTGACATGAATTACTTACATCTTTTTTCGACCTAATACTTTTGCTACCGTAGTGATGAGTTTATAATACAATATTTTAAATTATTTGAGCTATGTCGAATAATTTATGCATAATATTTTGAAAACAAAAAATTATATAAATGAAATTTCTTTATTTATTTACGCTGTTACAAATGTATCGTCAAAAATCACTTTATGATTATTACAATTACGTGTTCTAATAGTTTGCTCTTGAATTTATGAAATCAGTCAAAATGATATTTAATTTGCTCTTGTATTTAAGTATAAAAATTATGAGTCTATCAAGATTAGTATATTATAATCTATACGTCCATCTGGTTATTTTTTATTTCTCTTTTTCTAAGTTTCCAACCTCGTTAAATAAAAAAAAGTTAATTTAGCTAATAAACACAGTAGAGCTCACAGTGGAAAATAAATGCTTGCCGCACGGAGGGAGTTACAACCGCGTAAATTCATTAGATATCGTTTCTCGGCGTTGCAGTGTGACATATAATATGTATGTTTTATTACTCAATTAAACTCTTTACGCGGGCGTATCTCGGCGCTTGCATGGCCCGATGACGAGCGGCACGCATGACTCGCGTGTCGTACTCGCCCCGATAAAGTAGAAACACGGAAACTGCTCCCCGGGCTATTTGTCAATTTGCTTTTTTTTTTTTTTTTTTTTTTTAAACCGCGAATATGATCGAGTTGCCGCCGTGCGGTCCGCCGTACGATCGCATTTTTCACCACGTCGTGCCCGCTACACGATAGACGCCGCATGATTGTAACTCGCACGCCTAATTAACGTGTCACAGCGCGATCGGCGGGCGAAGTCGCTGTTTCACTTCGTAATAACACCTTGCGAATACCAGCAGACTCGTGGCTCTGATTACCGCCTCCTGCGGTTTTACCCGCGATTTTTTTTTGTACGACTCTCGCATGCCCTCGCATGAGAAAGAGAGCCCCTGGCGTGCGTTTCTCGCGGCGGTCTTAATCTACAATCGGAAATTATTATCGTCAACCTATACAGAGGGAATTGGGGCTTAACGACTCGAAAAGAACGCGCACGAACGTGAACTAATTACCGCTTCCTGATTAGTACGCGTCGCGTCATCCGACGATGATATCTCGACATACGCGCTGTGTGATACAAATTGCTACGAACACCCATTTACGTATCACGGCAACACACGATCCATCGAAACGCAGTTTCTCAAACTCCTCGAGCTTCAAGAAAATTTTGCAGAAAATTTACTTATCTTGAGAAGCAAAAAAGAAAAGTTGACGAAATCAAAATTGGTAAGCATTTAATTAAGTGTTTGTAAGGCGTATCGTTATATTAATTAATCAACCGTATCTCAGCTTGAATGGAATTATGAATAATACGGATATACAAGGTTCATTATTTATTACATGGACGTTATCTCAACAAAGAAGAGGAAAAGTTTGCTAATTTATGTTTCTCGCGCTACGCCCCTAAGTAGTCCATAGTCGATTGCCTTAGGGCAAGTCGACGCAAGTTGTTTATCGATATCGCATAAATCGTGCAGTGGATGATACGCAGCTCGGAAACGGAATAGCATAGCCGGAAACGGCATTGTTCGTATATGTACAAGACGTGTCGGAAGTTCGTCATACCACAGGGAGCTGCGTGTGTATTTCTCCCCAAGTTGGATTGCTTCTGAGTTGATCCGAAACGTTATTTCCAAGATAGGAGGGTACACCTCCTCATTGCGGAGATGTTCAGCCGGCTTTTGCAAGGCGCATGCGTTAAATTGAATGTAATCGCATTAAATTTCATAATTCTACTTTATTATTATTATTGGTCCATTATTATTAAAGTTGTCCTTCTCTCCATTTGAATCGCGCAGCTTTATTACGAAACTCTTCAAATTGTCGTTTCTGAATGAATATTCTCTCTCTCGGAAAACGACTTTCAGTCATTTTATGTGATGTCTCGATTCTGCGTATTCCATTTATGAAATTGCATATCATATCATTTCGGGACATCACATGGCCTTTAGCGATTTTAAGCGAGCAACGTTGTTCGCGACAGGCAATTGTAATCAGTCATGGCTGGCTAATTAAACAATTACCGTATTTGTACAAATATCTTCAATAAGAGACCAGCTCATCGTCATCGCGATTGAAACTAATATATACATACATTTCTCTCGTGAAATGTATTTAAAATAATGTCACAAGGATGGTAGCCAATGTTGGAAAACGTCCACGTTCTATGATAAAAGACAGCTTTAATAACCTTATATAGCGAATTGTATCGTTTTCTTGACGCACGGTTATCGTTTCCAGCGGCCGATCGTTAATCTGTTCTCCGTTGCTTTCGTACCTTATATAGGATGCTCCAATAGTCAATATCTTAAGTATTAAAAAGTAAATTACAAAATTATGATTGCCTCAATCCAAGACATTACAATATCTAAATAAATCTTATTTTAAGCAAAGATTTAATTTAATAGTTATTCCCAATAAAGTGTCGAATGACGTATCAGATATGTAATATATTATCAACTATAAATGTTACACGAAGTAGACAAATTTATTACGTCTTGGTAATTTACGGCGTTAAAAATAAAAAGGGAAGAATTACGACTTCGTATGAATTATAAATCGAGATAAAATTGGTTCCAGGTAATCTGAAAGAACACAGTCGTTAAAACGTCACTGATAATCGATGATTCCGCAACGCTGCGTTGTTTCGTTCTCGTCAGAGAATATCTTGAGATAAGCTTCATCAGATATTCCGGCAAAAAGCAACGAATTGCGATCGTTATGCATGAGTGCGACAATAGCGGTGTGTTCGATAATATAATGCGCATTTTCCATTCTATACCCCGAGCCCCCTCCCCCCCCCCGTTTCTATGCCCGCGTGAGATAGCTCGTGTGTGCACAATCAAAATATGTAAAACGCTCGAGTGGCGGACTACAATGCGGCGAGTTTCCCAGCACTAGGCGCGATTATATGGAATCGACCGTATTGGTCTTTTCGTTCAACTATTCGGCGATTTACTGGCAACAGCAACGTCAGAACGAGCGGCCGAGCGGCCAATATGAATTTAATAGCCTAATTTACAGCGGCTTAGCGGAACGAGTCGATCGGTAGTGTGCGATAGATTGTTATTAGCGTAGATTGGCAATGATATACGACTTCATTGACATTCCACGTCGGATCCTGTACGCGCATTCCTCCACAATGAAATAAATCGGCGGCGATTGATATGTTTTGATATCGGACTCACCGCGCAACCGCGGAATCATTCATTTTTAGGGGCGATATTGCAAGCGAACTTGCAATATCGGCCATTAATATTGAAATATATCTGAAAGCGCTTTCGAATTATATACGTCACGCCGCGCACGCTAGTAATCGCCGGAAGCACGATGTCATTAATATTCTGTAAATTCACGGGAATATGATACGCAAATGGACGGATATTATTTCGACGAGTTCATTGGAAAAGTCAATGAAACCTGCAAATCTATTATGTTAAAACTTTCATTAATTCTAAAATGAATGTCAAAATAGCTCTAAACTCTAACGAGCGTATAATTTGACATTGTTATAATTATTAAAGTAATATACTTTGTACATGCGAAGATTGACATGACCTTTTGACTTGACTTTTGACTTGAGTTTCCTTTGTCAAATATAAATGGATTACATTGTTGATTATTCAAATCGTTGCAGCAGAGGTTGGTCGCCGGAAACACGCTATTATTAAAATCTCCGAATCCAGGATATTGAAATCTCGCATTGGAACGCGATATTCGCCGCCAGGCGAAGGAAGCGCGAACGGCATGGTGAGATGGGGTGGTGAGGCCGACATTGTAAAATTCACGGCACCGCACCTACGCGACATCGACCACGCGCGCGACCGGGAGAGAAAAGACGATGGGTAGGAAAGGATGAGGGGGAGGATGGGGGAGAAAGGTCGAGGAGGAAAGAGTGGAAGACGAGGGAAGGCGGAGGAAAGCGGAGGCTCGAGGGGAAAACGCGAGACTGCACCGGCAATAACAGCGTACACGTCATATTAAATCCGGTTGCAGCGCTTTCTTATTGCGGCGGTTGATATGCGGTTTTATGCATCCGGGGGGGGGGGTGCCTCGGCACCGAAGTGTATTACTTGGAACAGGACGGAGGGAAAAAGAGAGCGCGGAATAATCTCGACACTCATACAGGTCTGTAGGAAGAATCGCGTCTCCGACGCGCCACTACCATCCACGATCGTCACCGTAGGGGATGAGCGCACCCTCGGTCTCTCGGTCGAGCCCAACTGGCGTCTTCGCGCGGCAATTTTCTTGGGGCGGTTACGCCGAGTTAGCTACAGTGAAACGCGTAACGAGAACAGCAAGTCTGAAAGGGTTGCCCGATGCACGCACGGTGATCGATGGCGTCGATAAAACAACGTCCTTCCATACAGAGTGATCCATTCAAAGCGCTCGGGATTGCTTCCCCGCGAAATCAATTTCCTAGGCCATCCCAAACAATCTACCCAAATGTAATTTCTCGTTGTTAGCGTGATAACATCTTATTTTCTGGTAATCTTGATATGCGCGCGAATGTGTGGATAAAAATAGACTACAAAACAGCGTGATGAAATAAAGTTTAAAAAAAGAAGAAAAGCATTAAAGAACATTGCTTGATCAAGACATTATTAAATGATAATATAACTGTCATTAAGAATATATAATATTTTTCATATTTTAATATTTAATGTTTCTGAATCTCAGAAAATATCTTTCTTTTTCTTAAGAAGATTTAAATAATCTTTTAAGAGTGTTGTACTTATAATGGCATTTTTAATCCTAAATCTTAAAATTGTGACAGTGCAAAATTCTAGTTGCATAGTTAAAAGAATATAAAGAAAGAAGGAAAAAAATACTTTTTTATTCATTTTATTCCAAATTATTATTTTTTATGAAGTTTATATTGGGTGGTACAGCAAATAATTATTTTAGAATTTAATAATAAATAAGTATAAAACAGAATTTTGCTTTTTATCTTTTTCGAGCAGGATGCTCCTTTCCCTTTGGGTTTGTGAGAAAATATTTCGTATATCCCCCTAAGAGACGTAACCCAGAGTACACATTAAATTTGTAGATGATCTTTGGTATTATTGGGTATACGTTATTCCACGCTTCGATACTTCTTAGTAAACCTATAAACTTTTTACCTACGTCACTTCTTGCACATTTTCGCGAAAGGAATACCAAGCAGAAGGGTACCAAGTATGTATATGATATCGACTGGCTATCGAAGCTATCAAGAACTCGATCTGCTCGCGGCGATCGCTCAAGTAGGCCAATATTGAAGGATTTACCGTGGCAGACGCGTAAATTCTCGCCGCGCACCCCCCGCAGGTGTATAAATACGACCAAAGTCGATTAATCCGGGAAGATTATAGTGTTTGATGTCGAATAACGGGAAGATAGATCGGCCGGCTGCTCGTTACCCCTAAAGTCCCGAGCGATTCATTAGTCCCAGCGTAACATATACCTATATCATCACGAGGATGCATACTCGTAGCCAATAGTGATCCTTCTATGATAATAACTACTATGTATGCAACCGCTGAGAGGCATACGATGATATTATCCTCGATTGCATAATAATTCGATCTGTAAACATCGGATTAAAGATGAGCTTGATGTTCAAAGAAAACGCATTGATCGCATAAATTCTATCTGCAGGATTCGCGTTAGGATGAGGATTACACTTTGCAAATTGTAACAATGAATATCTCTTTAACTTAAAAATTATTTAACGACTACTACTATCACTAGTGTCATTATCCTCGATGATTAGATAAAGGAAAGAAAAATATTAGTACGTATATACGCAACATATATATTTAAAATTTTACATAGGTTATTTAACTTTAAATTAATTTCATATTAATTTGAACAATTTTTTTTCTTACGATAAATAATTTTTTTACTGACAATTTTTTAATTAATCACAGATTTTTATTTTTTTCGGCTAATCCCAGCAAAAAATTTATATTCTTCGTTTAAGTGTAGTACATAGTACATATAAAGTACATATGTCGAAGGGAAGAAATAACGATTTGTCTATTGATCCCAATGCGTGCGCTTGTTCACGTGCCAACAAATGACGATGGCGTCATATGATAGCGAACACTATGTCATATCGCAGGTTATTATCCTTGGTCGCATAATAATACGAAACTGTGATACCGCTTCATGCAGAGCAGAATGTCGTTACCTTTTAACGATAGATTATTATCTTCACAATAACGTTATGCTTGTACAAGCAACACAGGCGCGAGGTATTATTTCATGCGCGATAATTCAATTGTTATTTATTTTCGTGGCAATTTAGCGAGGGTAAGTGCCTCATATTAAAATCATTTGCCCGGAAATGATGAAAAAATGTATCGCTCGATTTTGTCGAAAAAACGATTTTGCCAAAACAAAAGTGCGATTGCGGTCGTTATGACACGTTTTTACGCGAATGGAACAGAATAATGCAAAAATTATCGCAAAATGAATACGCGTTACAATTCGACGTGCGAAATCAAAATTAATGCTCGCCCTCGGCCAGAGACAATCGTTAATCACAATGATGTGTTCGGTGTACGTTCGTGAAGCTCACCTTGTTCTGCAAGATCACGAATGGCGCTTCGTAGTTTTATAAATGAAACTAATTTTTATGAACGATTTTCATGAATACCAGCGAACAAATAGAGGTATAATCTAGCCGGTCACTCAATAAAGTAATCCATTTTGGTGCTACTATTTTTGCATAAAAATATCAAAAACACTGTTCCGCGTCCACGTTGCTTCAATTACTTTAATTTCGATTACGTGCACCGCTTGGAAATATTTTTCAACAAAATCGGTTTATTCGATAAATCTCAATATTATGAAATATGACATAACAACATTATTCTTTTACGTCCGTTTGTTAAAAAATTTTTGTAATTATTTATAAAATGAAATGCGCCAGATAACCGATTTAGCAATTATATCGATTGTTGAACTATTTGAGCAACATTATCTTACAACTTTATTTTAAAGTAATAATAATTATTTTACGCATTTACATAATTTTTATATGAATTTCTTGTGTTCCAAAATTCAGTACATTTTTATTTTTATTTATTTAGTATTCACAAATGTGAGTCGCATTAATATCCTGTGCTGTTTAAAAAAAATAGATTTATTATTAAAACTGTTAGATATTAAAATTATTTTCTTTTATTTTTTAAATTTCAACACTAGTTAAATAGTATATATATATATATATATATAAATATATAATAAACTCTTTAGATATGATGTATTTTATCAATAAAACGTAATTGTTTAGAGAAGCGCGAAACAGCAACCTCCGATTTCTGACGTCGGAGTCTGTGGTTCATTATTATCCAATGTATAAATGCATCCGGTATCATTACAAGATTTTCCAATTAAGAACTTTCGTATCCTGTGTCTCGCGTGCTTATTAGCCCTTAAGCTGTTTCGAAAGTGCACGCTTGCAAGTGCAGTTGCTATGCCTCGCACGAATCTTCCTCGAGGCATAAATGAACCCATCCCGTCGCATTAAATACATACATACTTACATCGATACACGTATATCTGTCTTGTAAATTAGTAATATTTGTAATTTTAGTTTTATTAATCTCAAAAAGTAGAATATAAACTTAAAAGTTACACGTTAAATAATAGACAGTTAGGATAATAGATAAAAATATTTCTCTAGTTTGCTCGTATATTGTCGCAGAATTAATTTTTCTTCCTCCCGGCGTATAGTCGTTTATAAATGCAGAACAATTTACCACCAGAAGGAGCCGAACAATTATAATTTACACTCGGCTGTATAAAAAAAAAAGTGGTAGTAAACTCGGCTTCTCCTCGCTGGAGGATACGCGGGAGGAGGCCGCGAATGAAAAGGGATTTTTATCGCTCGCTGAACTACCGCGACGTTATTACGATCTCGTTTTTCCAGTTTCTTGAAGCACTCTTTTCCCCGACCTATCTTTTCCGCCGCGCCCCACCGTCGTAAAGCGGCTCGCTCTAACGCGAGATCAAAAGCAAATAGCTTTTCCATCTCCCGCGTCTACCGTCGACGGGGGCTATCACTTCTCGGCGAGTTCATCGCATTCGAATTTCCATGTCGACAATCGGTCGTGGGTTCGATCCTCCGCTTGGCCGCTTGATAAAGTCGAGTTTCCCGGCGACATTGCGAAGTAGCCCCATGCATCAAACCCAAGCTCCTCCTCGAGCACACGTCCGCGAGAAGGTGAGGGATGGTTGGGTGCGAAAGAAGTCGAGCCCGGGATCGGAAGGCCGCCGATGGGAAAAGAGGTCGCCGTGAAACTAGAAGTATTTTGATACGAAGACGTATTGCCGATGCCGAAAAGTTGGATCGATCTATCGTAGGGTAATACGATTTACTTTGACGCGAAAAGGAAAGGGAAACGTGACGAAAAGTCTCAGTCGAAAAGACATTTTCTTCTAATTGTGCAAATGAATGCGCTGAAATTATGGCTGAAAATTAGAATTAGAATCGAGAAAAGAGAAATCAAGCGAGTATTACCGAAAGCCGCAAGTGTTGCGTACAGTGACAGATATATCGACTTATCTCGTATATTCTTTTCAAAAATGTGAATTATGTTTTACAATATTGAAAATAAATCGATTTCTCGCGTATGTTCTCATTTAAGCAGCATCACTACTACAACACACAACATCTACGACTATAGTAATTTGCATTATGAATCGCGTAGCGCACGCACATCACTTGTCGGAAGACTACGCAGTATCTTCTATATATTATCCGTGTTATGCACACGGAACTTCGGGTCGACACTGCTGACGCAATGAAGTTACAAGCACGAAGTTTGCCTTGCGACGTCGTCTTGCGCATATCCGACAGGAACAAGGAAACAAGGATTCGCGTGTAGCGGGCATGTGTATGTGTAGCACACAGCACGAGCAAGAAATCAAGAAACCACATAATAGTGTAATACTTCATCAAGACATTCATAGCAAGAATGATAGCAACATAGTTTTGTATGTCTATTTTTGTGCCTTATTGTATGTCTATTTTTATGCTTGATATAAAGATTAATGTGACAAATAAATAATATATAATAAGTCATTCAGATAATTTTTCAGTTTAAATAACTTTTACCTAATTTGCGAGATCTTTAAATTAAATTAAATATGAATGTGCTTTTTTTCAAGAATATCATTTTTGAAATTAATAAAAATTTAATTTAATACGATAATACAATAATAAATTAAATTATTATTCTATTAGAGTATTCTAATAGAGAAAGAGAAAAATAATTTTCGAAATTAATCAATGTTTGTGGAATAATTAGCGAAAAACATCAATATTGAAAACCGAAGCTTATTATGTTCAATATATATATTATATAATCCTTAAAATATTTTTTTATCATAGAGCAAAGTTGGTTAAAATAATCTTATGCCAACAAAACGAGAGAGTTTGTTTACTTATGCTGTTTGCGGTGGATTGATACCTTCCCTAAAATGATCGATACCTGGTGCCGGGCTGTTGGTTCGGACAGCAGTGACTTACCGAAGATTGATATATGTGCTTCAAGTGCGAGAACATCAGTGCCACTAGGGACCACTGACATAGCTTAATACGTTTGTATCATTAGATTTCCATTTCAGAATATTTCTCGCTATCACAAGAATATATATTTCATAGTCGATAATATGAGACATCTTCAGATGAGATTAAGTAATACGAATAATAGATATTCTCTCTCTCTCTCTCTCTCTCTCTCTCTCTCTCTCTCTCTCTCTCTCTCTCTCTCTCTCTCTCTCTCTCTCTCTCTCTCTGAAGAAAATTAAAATTTTTTCTTTCACTACTAATAATACTATTATGTCTATTTGTATTGTGTCATTTATTTAAAAATTATGTATTATATATTATGTATTATGATGTATAAATTTGTTATAATATATTATTACATACTTTTTCATTATCCGTTTCGATATCTTCCAGTTGTGCGATATCAATATTAAAATTTTTCACGAAATTTATTTTCTATTTTCGCATTACAGCGTTTCATTTATCGAGAGAACGTATTCGTAAGATTAATCGCAGCCCAAATCCGCAGCTTAGATTTGAGAATCACTGCGTGTCGTAACGCGACTCGGAAGGAACAAAGTCAGTGCTGGCACGGTTCTGCTTCAGTCGGCGGCGCGCTCGGTTGCCTGACAGTTGTAATTAATACAAGCTTTGACCATCAACCCTACGTTGCGGCTCACCACCCCTAAGACCTGCCGTTTCTCCGGAACTTCTCGCCGCGCTATAAATTCGCATTCGCCTGGCATGCCTAGGTTACGAATTAGAGCACCAAGGTCGTTTCCTCGCATAACAAACCCCGGACGAATTTCGCTTATGGTTCAATTAGCTAATTGCGTGTTGGAATTCGACGACAGTATCGCGAACACCCTCGTCTTTAATATACAGCTTCTTATCGTAACTATTAAAAGTATCTGATTAAGAAATATCCTGTCTCGCAAGATGTTTTTAATTATACGATATAACAAACTATTTATTTATATAAAATGCATCTCATATTAGAATAATTTTTTAATTTTGTTAATTATCTATTCTTAATTATCTAAAAGTTCATAGCAAAAATTTTCTAGAGAGCAACTTCTGTTATACGAATGGATTTTACTACTTTTATATATTCTATGAATAATTCTGCAAAAATTTCTAGAGAATTTTCCCTTGAAAGAATCTGTACATGGCAGCTGCGAGAATTTTTCGAAAAGATTTCAGTTCGGTATCATGTAGAAAAATACGATTCCGCATGAATATGAGTTGACATTTGAATCCGTCATTCGCACGCATGTCCTTCATTCAAGACAATCTGATTCATAATCAACTAAGCGCATTATATTTCAACATATATTTTATGCAATTGTAATCGCATAAATTGAACAATATATACTACTTTGCAACTAATTCACTAATTCATATTAATCTTGTTACTCGATTATCTTCATTTCGATGGAATATACTCTCTAATTATTCTAAATGTACTCTAATGTAATGTAAAATATTTTTGAAAAACGTAAAAAATATATAATCCTAAAACGTCTCCCTGCATCATCAATCGACCGATCTAATTGCACTCGTGAAAATCAGAAAAACGAAGATCCCGCGTATCCAATAGACGAAAGCTTTTTGCAGGTAGGTACGACATTCGTGTGCGGTTTTCGGGATCGTAGATCAGGCAGATCCATTCAGTGGCTATCTGCTCTAGATAGCCGGTCTATTCGTCTTGTTTTTGTACGCGCAATGGCGATGGTCAGCCGAGCGTCACTATTACAATCGCGAGCGGATTGCGAGCCAGCATTGTTATCGAAGTAGCCTATGTCACCTGCAGGTCATTGAAATTAATTGAGCCATAAGCACGGCATTCACGGAACGTTCTACCGGATGTTGCGAATTTGAAATCGCGGCCTGCCTCGCCGGACGAGAAAGGCATTGTCGGCCTACGAATGCAATGTTGTTTCTAATTTCGGCTCCAGGCGCGAGATTTATCGTTTAAACACGCCCGCGGTAGTTTGTCTTTTAAACGATTCGCAAATGTTCGCGTTGTATTCCATTGCCATCCAAGATCGTAAATTGCAGATGAAGATGCGTAATTTATAACAATTATACACCCACGAGGTTTACGAATTTCAGATATGCGGAGTAATCTGCCACTAGCATCATCTCTGTTAATGACAGATTCTTTGACGAATCTGTGATTTTTTTTTTTTTTTTTTGTTAGAAAAGTATGACTAATTAGACATTGTAAAATTACAATATTTGATATTAGAAAAGAAAACTATTTAAAAATTCAGACAAACTTTTCATATTAAAATATCAATTTAAAAAAATATATTGTTTGATTAAGACTTTTGAGGAATTTACTTTAAGATCCAATTACTAAAGTATTTAATACTAAGAATTATAATCTTGTTACATTTTAAAACTTTAGTTGCAAAAAATATATTTCTAAATTTGTAAAAAAAAGTCTGTATAACTGTCGAAAAATGAGCGACTTTTAATGTGTTCCGTGTATGACGTATTGTTGTTACCTTTCATCCTTATGGCATCTCTCATCAAAGTCTCGTAAAGAAAGTCCAGACGTAACCACATTGCGTTAATAAAATCCGTATTTTCTCCAAGAACTGGCAGCAGAAACGACCATAGAAACATGATTGTCTGGACTTTCTTCATATTTCGCGCATTAGCGTAGTCATAAATCAAACCGTGCGCAATTCGTATACTAGTTTCAACCGTGGCGGAAGAACATTCGTCTCTCCGTAAGATATTTACACGGGTTTTTCTTCGTCTCGCAGGGCCAATGCCGTACGAAGCCAATGACAAATCTGCGAACGGAAAAATATGAAGCGGCGCTTCCCTCCGCTATATTTCCATTACAACTATATCGCCCTCGTTGTCTCTTAAGGAAGAAACGCAGAAATAACATTTATGACAATCTCTCATCTCGGAGAAAAAAAAAAAAGGGATCGAGCGTTTTTACGAGCGGCAGTGTCCCAAATCTCTTGGACTTTATATAACGCCTCGCAAATTCGGAATAACTATATGCCGGGCGTAAAGCAAACGTCCCGTCCTCGAGTCAATGGCATAATCCAGGCAAGCTCAAGCGGACATTGGCTGAGTTGCGCGAAAAAGTTCTCCGATGAAATCATTTTGGATATGGTCGGCCATTCGCTCTTCGTCTCTCCAACAGCAGGAAAAGTTCCGTCATACACTTACTATGCATGTAAAATCCTGACGACAATATCCGCTGATATCTACTCAGTTATCAGATTCCACACAGTTCTCATAACTTCATCTCTCTTCCAAAAAATTTGTTCCAAAAAATGTGCTCGGAATAAGAAAAATCGTATTAAATATTTTTAAATTATGGTAAAATCTCTTAATAACAGATTTCTAAAATTATTCATAGTATTGACTTTTCGTTAACAGCAACGTTAGAAAATGTCTTTATATATATATGAAAATTAAGAAAACTTATTTTATTAATTATTAATATAATAGATTGATTTTACTTTTCCAAAATATTATCTACATTAATCGGAAAGATTTTAATATACATATTTCCTAAAAAGAGTTTTTAATTATTTCTTTACTTACGTTTCTTAACGTTATGTTCATTTGTCAAATAAATAAGGCAATAAATATTATACATTTTTGCTACAATCTCAATATATTAATTTAAGAAATTATATCGAAAAATGAGAAAATAGAGAAATAAGATGACAAATGAGTTAGTTCTCATAATTACTGCCCCAGTTTTAAAGTTATTAAATGGAGTCAGCGTTTTTTTCTGATGGAAAAATAATTTCGTTCTCTCGGTAGCGGATTAATAAATTTACTTGGCCAACTCATCGGT
This sequence comes from Pogonomyrmex barbatus, assembly GCF_055798465.1. Lineage (NCBI taxonomy): Eukaryota > Metazoa > Arthropoda > Insecta > Hymenoptera > Formicidae > Pogonomyrmex > Pogonomyrmex barbatus. The sequence continues at coordinate 4,681,095 of NW_028297113.1, read as the reverse complement.
AAATCCGTTGGTGTAATTGACGATAACGATGTAGCTTGTTTGCAAGCCGAGTTGGCAGTGCTCTTTCTACACGGCCGCTCGCCAACCGTGAACGCGGGGGCGAATATTTCTCTTTCCTCTCGCGCATTCCTGGGCCCCGACCTCTTTCTTTAACGAGTTTTTATGAAATTGAGGCTGGCTGAAATCTAACGAATTTCCGCCCGTCGAAAAGCGGCAGCGGGAAAAGCGACCCGGGCAAGTTTTATTAAAAAATAACGGACGCCGCTTTTATTTTTCTCGTTTCGCTCGATTTCTTTTCCGCGAGCCTTCCTTAGCTACTCGCCCCCGCAACGGCGCTTCCGTTATATCGAGAGTAATAAAAACTTTCGTTGCTCGATGATAAATGAGATGTATCGGTATATACCGCCAAACGAGAGGCTGTCGCCGCTCATTCGCGGGGGAGCAGACGTCGCCGAGTATAAATGTCTACGCGTCGTAAACTATCGTGGAAGTTCGCTTCTTCCCCACGCACCACTCTGTCGATATTTGCCTGCCCGATTTCCCAAAGCTGGATATTAATTTGCCTGTAAATTCTAACACGAGGCGAACAATGAAGAGAAAGTTACTAACATGCGATGAAGGCATGCGTGTTTTCCCTGTTATCAAGAATTTATTATCGCTTTCCTTCCTTTTAGGCAAAGTCTATTTAACCAAGCTACGTCGGAAATTAATCACGATAAGCGTATTTGCATAGCAAATAAGCATAAATTTGCGGAGTAGGTCGATTAGTTAAACTAAGATTGCAATTAATCGCGCTCGGTGAAATCCGCCACAACAATGTCTGCCACGGCCGACTAATGCTGTCGCAAACTCCGGGGATCGCTGCCCCAGAATGCAGCGCCATATTAATCGTTGCATCCGTAATGGTGATATTGAGCGGGCTTTAATTCATCGAGAATTCGATGGTGAGAATCTTGAAGTTGGCCGTGGGACCGGCGAGCCCATGTTTATCCCTGGATACATGGTTAATCACGGGTTAACCGTGCGACCGCAAGCCCTACGTCTAATGGCACCCGAGCGGCGAGCGGTGCATTGTGTTACTACGTTGCACATCGGAGTGTTTGATTAATCATTGGCTCAGCCCATGTAATCTAGCTGTTAAGGCTATGCCTGCGGCCACTCGGCCGAAGCTGTACAATCGTACAAAGCGTGCTGCGACCTAAACGATACGGAAGGGAACGTAATGAAGTAGGGAAACAAAGACTAACAGATTCGTAAGATTGTAATGATTGTAAGTCTTTTTTTTTTCTTTAACAATATTTTATGTGTTTCTTTTTATGCAAATTTATGGTGCACGCAGCAGAAGTAAGAGAGCAAACATTTATAAAAAAAAAATAAAATTATTTTAACTGATACTTTGTGTGCACGTATTATATACGTTTCTTGCAAATTATAATCTTTATTTTTTCTTGTTCCTCATATCTTGTTTTTTTATGTTTTATTATCACGTTCCAACGTCTCTCGCTATCGAGAGAGGAAAACAGTTGGAAAGAATTCCGGAATTTAATAAGATCGCGACGTCGCCTTCACGCGCAGCTACTTCGTGGCGGGCCATAGTCGAGTCGAGAGTTTACGAAAATTCCGACAGCCTCCTCGCTTTCCCAGCTTTTTTCTCCCAGTGGGACCGTAAATCCGTCCAACCAATTTGTCACGCGCTACGAAAAAGAATCTCCGCGACTGCTGTATCGTGATTGTTATTCTACCGTTTCTCATTTAGATAATTTGTCGTAATTCAATCATTTTAGTTAACCTAATATCGAATATTAAAAAATTATATTTATATTATATTTACAAATTCTCAGGGTATATTTCCCTTATTTGCAGAAATAATAATTTGCTATTCTTAAATTATAGTGCATATATATACGTGCGAAAAAAATATATTCGAGTTGTGTGCTTTAATGAATGACAATGACAAAATATAATAATTATAGTTAGTTTTTCAATACTTTTTAAATCTATATGAAGTGAATTTTTTGGATATGATTTTCTATGTTACAGAATTTTCTATGAAAAGTTGAAAAGAAAACGCACGGCTGATACAGTCCTTTCCTTCGTCACGACTGTCATTATCCCTGAGTTTCGAGCTGCCCTTATCCCGAGAAACGAAACTTCGGTATCTGCTCCTTTAACTGATCGCATCGTTAGTAAGTACTGTCGAGCTGACAATCTAACAGTCTCTTGTCATCAACCTGCTATCGCGGCTATTTTTAAGCGTCTTCTTCAAAACTGACACTGCGCTACATCATGATACATCATACCTTCAGTATTATAAAATTATGAATAACCAATCGATAAAATTTTATAACATCAAACATTTACATAAAGCAAAAAAATTACAAAAAATACAAAAACATTCAAGTACTAATTCTCTTCATATTTAGAAAGTAATTAATTTGGATTTAGAAGAACAATGTATTATGATGTACGATGAGATTTTCTTCTGCATAAAGCATAAAATTTATCTAAATATCGCAAAGATATTTTTGTAAAATTTACAGCTTCATTATCAGTAGACGGAAAATTGCCAATTAAGATCGTTATCAGTTTATGGTGAAATATTCCAACATAATCGTATGACTTCATTAAATCAAATTGTCCAATTAGGACGCTCGCGTTTATAAAACGTGGAATAGCGTGCTTGATTTTGATATCCGCATGGCTGAAAATTATGTTGCATGGCTACATTTCTCACTGTAACCTTCAAAATTCAATAATGCAAAAAATTGAATAATTATCGAAAACTATTCGTAAAAAGACCGTGTAAGACTTTAATTGTTGACGCTTTTCCGCGATGTTGATTGGTTCTCTCGCTTTGTTCACTTTATGTTAGCGAAGCATAATTGTCAAATGTTAAGATTGTTAAGAGTATATTGTGTGAGGTTATATAGTATGTGATGTAAATATTTTATATAAAAAATATATATAGTGTTAAACAATAAATGGCGCAAAGCGCGTGTTTTATAATGTTCTAGTATTTTTCTCATCGTTCACATTTTAGTAGGGTCATAAAGTTTCACAGAAATGATGAGCTTAACTTTTAAAGATTTTTAAACCGATAATAATTCTTAATTTTTGCAAAGCTGCTTGTGGTAGATTTTCGCGGCTAGTTTGAAGCAGAAATTGGAGCAGGAGTGTGTCACTGGATACAAACATTTGCAGTTTACTAGTGATAGTATCTAGAAGCGTATCTAGTCCTTGACGTTTAATTTAGCGTACACGAGCAAACAATTCGAGCGGCAACGTAAAGGGGCTTTTTTCCTATCTGCCCCAATATAGAGCAATGGAGCGTGGCGCCGGGGTGTCTTCCACTATAAAACTTTTAAAGAAGGACGTTCGCGCATGGAAGCGATCCCCTCGATGATACGTAAACATATCCCATATGCCAAAACTTACGTCATCCATGGACCAAATAAGACATCCATTGTTAAGAGAATGATAATTTTTCTCGTCAATAAGATTCACATTGATAACAAATATCTCGCAGAAACACGTGATATTTATATTACGTTGCTACATACAGGAATTATATAACATATAACAATTTTTAATTTTTATTAAGGAAATAATTTAATTTATAAACACTTTAATTAATTTTTGTCACTTTTTACAACAATATGTTTTCGTTAATATATATAATAAAAACAATTTTATTTATTTTATTTATTTTGTTCTATCCTATATAATTTATTTGATTATTATTGAAATCTTTAATAAAATTTATATTTAAATGTACATATATCTTTGCTTTTATATTAGGAATTATTTATAGATGCAAATATTCTAATATTAAAAACAGTATAATTTTCGGTATTACTAGAATTTTATATCAATTTTTAGAAAATTTATTATTACGATTTTTATGTTTAGTAAAAAGATATATGCATTCATAAAAGTAATCAATATATAATTTTGTTTAAACTCGTTCCCATATAAGATATAAAAACACGAAGAAATGTAATTACATTATTCTGTCCACAAAAATAATTATAAGAATAATAAAAAATTCCTTATTTTAATTATTCCTTATTTTAATTTAAAAACATGCTTGAATGATGCTTCTTCCATTTGTTTCCTATTTCTGATATGACAGTGAGGTATTCCGCTATAAAATTTTTAAGGGACATTCACGTGAAATCGGACGCTACTATGGTATTGCAAACATAAAGCTCGTATGAAACTTATTCATGCAATATAAATGATATATCATCTGTCTCAATAGTCATCCTATTTTTTTGATTTGAGCAAAGTCAGCGATCAGCTATACTTTAATAAATTTGAATTTTCAATCTTTTTTGGATACAAGAAAATCATTCTTAAAATTTATTTCTTCAATTTTAAAATCAGATATCCGGGCTATCAAATTTCCACTTAAAAATTATACTAAAGTTTGATTATAAAAGTTTTATTAAATCTCCAAATATATCTTTATCTGAAAATAACGAAAATATAAACATATAACAAAAATCAAATATTTATTATTAATATTTTTTCAAATATATTTTATATTACGTACATATTTTGGTTAATCTTGTCATCACACACACACACACACACACACACACACACACACACACACACACACACACACACACATCGAAAGAAAAAAAAATAAAAAACAATAAAATCTTATGAAATTTCATCAAATTAAATTTCCAGTGCTAATAAAAATTATTATTTATTATTTTTTATTATTATAATTATCATTTTTAATGCACTTTATTTTTAAACTTTTAAATCATACAAGTATGTACGATAATGATAACGAATTTAATAAAAAACTAATTATAAAAAACGTAATTATGTGTAATTATGTGATTAAAGATTAAAAAGGATATTTAGCTATTTAATATAGTAAATATTTATGTATTGCCAGCGTAAGATACATTACACACATTCTCTCTCTCTCTCTCTCTCTCTCTCTCTCTCTCTCTCTCTCTCTTTCTCTCTCTCTCTCTCTCTCTCTCTCTCTATATATATATATTTAAATATAATAAAGTTACTTGAGGCAAAATTATTCGCATTTCAGACGATGCTGCATGCAAATTTTATACCACAAAAATAATAATGTGCCAAGCAAACAATTCCATAATTAAATATCCGTTTATTTGGTTTCGGAGTTCACTTCGTAAACGTTCTCGGCTCGAAGAGAAACGGCTGACGGTTAATTTTTGCGTTAATTCTCGTGCGGTCGCGGTCTTAAAGAAAATTAAAATTTCTTATAAAAGCCCATTATGTCGCGCGAAGTTATTATTTCGTCGAGATAAAGCCGCAATTCAAAACAACGTAATGAGTTATTGTAAGTTCGCGTTCGTTCCCCCCTTTCGCGACACGTCACCGATCGCACGAGGTAAGGGCGCATAATTGCGCGGGCACGAAATTTTATCGAAATAACGAAACAGTCGTTACGCGCCAGGCGCACGCCGGTTAAACGCTTTTTTAATGCCTAATCTGGCCGAAACGTAACGCACGGCTGCCGCGCGCCGTAGACACACGACACATACTTAGTAATGTCCGTGTAACCCGGCGCATTAGTTCTTGCGCGTCGTGAGCGGAATTAATTAAAGCGTTTTTGCGAGTGCGCCGCGTTCAGCGAGTGAGTGCGATCAACATCGCACCGCTGCCCTAATTGATGTTGTTTTGCATCGGCGCTGCATTTCGAAGACGGTCCTTGGCCGTATACAAGTAACCGGGGGGGGGGGGGGGGGCGGGGTTCAAACGAACGCACTTTGCACTCAGTACACCTCATCGGATCAAACTTTTTTGTGATAAAACACAACTGGAAAAAAAATCTTCATTAAAAATAATTTCCTTATTTTAATTTAATTAGTTTTTGCCATGTCTCAGAGTGCTGTTAATTTTTATTTCAAGTATTTTCCGCGCCTGCGGAAATCGATCGTAAATTGGAAAGAGCACAGAACTCAGTAGAATAATTTAAAAATTAATCCTACTTACTTCGAAAGATTTGGGCAAGGTGCCAGCTTATCCGAGTAGCCAACCAGTTCATTTCGGAGCGCTCCGCGCTCTTTAGCCACTCAACCACAAACTCGCTCAAACGATTATACCAATAATATGGCGCGGACTTTTCTCTTATCACTGCTTTTGAATCTTGAGGTTATTAGGTTGTTACAGCTCGTAAAAACGGTGAAATATGAAACGCAAGCGCTACGGCTTGCACGAATGAATACCCATTGACGCGGGGAACGGCTAACGGGCGTAATTAATGTGCACAAAGTACGAAATGTTTGCACGCGAGTCTTTATATTCACTAAAGCAGCGTTTATCATTTCCGCTGCTCGTCCCGCGCTCGTCCTGCGGTTACGGGGGGGGGGGGGCGGCGGGCTGAGAATTTCCTCGAGGCGCTACACCGGCGAGCGGCGCGGAAGCCCCAAGAGCGTTTAGTGGCAGATAAAATGTATACACATCGGGGGGAAACGACTTGCCTGCGCTTTCGCGGTGTATGCGGCGCGACGCTGGTTGCAGTCTGGCAGGTACCATATTTCTGGATTTATGCTGACGTCCTGGGAAATGAATCGCGTAATAAAGGAGGACGTGGCGTATCCTTTGGTGGGATGGAAACCAAGGGCGCGGAGGCGGTACTTGCCGATAGCAGCTTGCGGCAAGTATTGTAAGTCTCGCGACTTACAATATCTTCCTCGACGTTTTTTTATGCGATACGATCTCCTTAAGCTATTTTAGTGCGCGGCACTCCTACGCGAGGAGAACATTAAGCTTTTCTTCCGTACAAAGATTATTCGGTATACTATAAACACGTAGCGCGTATCGACTTTTCTTATTTCGATTAGGTAAGAATAAGAGAATTTGTACTCCATGTGAAAAATTGAAATTTTTAACTGTATTGCAACGGAAGGTGAATTTTTGAAAGTTGATTGAGACGAATTATCAAGATTGCTGATAATTAAGCGCACTTACTTTGCGAACCGCGAAAAATATTTATGTTATCTTGCTTAATTTGAAATAAATTGGCTCGATCTGTTTTTCAAGCACATTCTTTTCCTTTATTATTGCCGCGCAAGGTATGGCAGGTATTTCTTCTTTCAGGCGTGAAAGCTTAATGGCGTCGTCGGTTCGACTCTTTGTCCGTACCATTGAAACTCGCGGCTCAAACGCCGCGTAACAAACGTCTCAAGAATTCTCTTTCGACGCTTATCATGGCACGGCGTGCGATTCGTCCGTATGTTCGAGCATTTCCCGATGCTGAACCGACTATCGGCTATGCCTGCGTTTGTTCCGTATTCCGCGGTTCCTTATACATTATAGAACACGAGAATTCTCTTTCGGAACGTCAGCTATCGCTGGGCGGAGAACATCGCATTTAAATCGCGTGCCTCTAGTTTCGCGGCTATTTACTTTTAACGGCGCGTTGATCTCACGTGAATTAAAGGTAGATTAATTATTATTATTATAAATAAATTTTTCAATCAATTAATGACCTATATTTTAAAACAATGATAAAGCAAATAAATAATAATTTTTATTTTTTGATGCTAACTATAATGCATGAAAAAACTTAATGTTCACTGTTTAAAATGGTTAATAATCCTTTTTTATAGCTATTAAACTCTATTAGCTATTAGACAAAATAATGACACGAATACAAAATTTCATCAAAATGATAAAATATTTATGAAATTGTAGTACAAGATAGATATTCCAAATTGTTATGATGGATTTAAAATTCAAAAAATATTTGGCAATTTTATTTCAAAGCAAAGATAATAATTTATTGTTATTTTTTTCATATTGAAATTGAATGACATTTCGTATACATTAGCACATTAAAATACACTTATCAAAATTACAAAGTGTAAATTTGTAACAATTTTAAACAAGAGTTGTAAATAGTACAAACATAGATAGAAAGCCCTACTTGCTTAAAGATTAAGGAGATAGAGCCGAAATCGATAAACTACGGTGATGCTGCAGATACTCGTATCTACGACAGGCAAATAAGTATATATATATGTGTGTGTACGTGTCCCACATACATATGCAGGAAAAGTTTGAGAAAATCCGCAGGGAGCAACGACTCGTGACTACTTTTTACATAGGGAATACCCGAAGAGAAGAAACACTACGTGTAGGATGAAGTTGGGACTAAAAAACTCATGGAAGATCTATATATCTATGAACGTATAAAAAAGTTTTCTGTTTTCGTTGTTGATTCATATATTGGTTTTCAATCTCAAATTCAAGTCAAAAATGAGTTCAAGCTTACGTACGACTCTTATTCATTTTTGAATTTTTAATGGTGAACATCAATGCAATTATTAAATTTAAAATCCGCTACAATAAACTCAATTACGTATTCAGTTTATTTTACAGTAAAGAGAGGGGAAAAATCTAGCAATAAAGAATCCAATTTTTATTTGTAAATTTCCTGCATCACGTGAGATAAATACGAAATAATTGATCACGTAGAGGTACGTTCGGCAAGAGTACGGATGGCGAGAAATCCGCCGCATAATGCGAACGTGTAGGGTGCCGGAAGTTCTTAATCCGGCATCGCGAGCTTCCCTTCCGTGAAACCCTGTCTCTCCCTTAGATGTTACTTCGTGCCTCCTTCCGCCGGTATCTCCTCCTCTGGAGATTCCTGAAAGGACGTCGTCCGGAGCTTGCAGGATTATTAATGGTACCCTGCGACGTTCCGTTAATTGACTCGGATTTTATTACACGCGCGCCGCGCTTCGACTTCGACTTGCGAGTGGAAGGAGCCGCCGCGAGCAAGCCGAGAGAAGCCGAGAGAATAGATAGTCTCCGTCTCCTACGAGAGAGTTTTCTCAGTGGCTTTAAGAAGCATTTTTGGGAGCCAGTCAACCGTGCCAGTAGCCATTAAGCGCGGATAATAGAGAGAAAAAAATCATAACGCGAAACCATTTATCTGACGACGGAAACTATGAATAGGACATTTGCTGCGGTTAGCTGTGACATAATTAATCGTTGCTCGGAAAGTGGGCCGTCATCGTCGACAGTTTGACATATACTATAGAAAAGATGAAAATTCAGTAGGACAGTTACATTATTAAACTTAACTATATTATTCGTTATATCGCTTATAAAATAAAATATTCAAATCAAAATCTTCACTCATCATCAACTTTCAATTTTAAATATTAAGTAATCAAATCTCGATTTAAATAAAACGATAATTGCATAAGCGCGTCGATATATCGTTAAAATTGAGTTCGTCAAAACATTTAATTTTATATTCACTAATTTGGTTATCAATCAAAACTGATTAAAATTCAATAATGTTTTCAATTTAAATACTACACCCGATATAAAATAGTCCATAATTTTATTTTAGAAATGTACGATATAATTGTTTACTGTGCGTACGTGACAAAAATTTAATTGTATTCTGTGATTGTATTCTGTTCTCGAATGCACAAAAGACAATTATATATAAATATATTAATATATATTTATATCTCCTGTGTATGATTAAATCTAATATGTATGATTAAATTTCATGTGCATGATTAAATCTAATATGCTTTCTGATGTATTAATAAAAGTAAAAATTTACCTGTTGCATATAGTTAATTTAATCAAATATCAAATATGCTCTGTTTTCAATATGTTAATGCTATTTAATTTTCAATTAATTAATAGAATAATTCTTTATATATATATATATATATAATTTAAACAACTAATTTCTTGTTATAAACAAACAATTTCTCTATTACTTGCAGATTAAAAAACTCATTGTTCCAAACTTATTTCAATATAAATATTCACCTTTTGATCAATTCAGATCATTTGCAATAATAAAATGCACAAAACACGTAAATAAAACAAAATAGATATTTTTTATTAAACATCTCGAAACGATGAACTTTCTTAATTATATATAAAATTAATAAGATTTTTCGCTAAATATTAGTATGAATTCATGTTTAATAAAAATGATATAATGAACGCAATGTTTGCGGATTCCAATAATGAAAAAATGCTTTCCATACCGGAATTACCAGATAATTTCGAATGAACAATTTTTGCTCAGCAATAAAATTTCAGCGCGCGTCGTTTTGCAGTTAATGTACATTAACCGCAGTCTGCGGTATGTTTCGCGCATTTTTATCCGCATACTAAACTATGTAATTTATTCAAAACTACAGAGAAAAATAAATATCAAAACGCATTATTACAGTTATTATGCAAAGTATTATGTATTTCATTCTATCTCGATGTGTTTATGATGCTAAGACATACACAGGAATGCAATTTTGTAATTATTCATTTTATGTCCAAACTGTGTTATTGGTTATACTACAATCTGTAATTCGTTAGAATTAACTTATGCAGAAAAAAATTTGTTTCTAATAAATCATTTTTTTGTTTCAGAAAGCTTTAGAAACCATTTAAATTAAGTAACGGATATGAATATAATGCGTATATGTGAATAATTATTGTGCATATTCATAATGTTCCGATGATCAAAAGTGCTATTCATTTCATTTCGAACAATTCATTATGATTAGACAGATCAATAATAGCTTATTAAGTGATTATAGTTTAGTATTATTAATGACGTATTAAGAATAATCTGCTTTAATTATTAATATAATAATATTATCGATTGAAATAAATAAAGTGTATTTTGGCTTAATATAAAAGTAAATTTTTATCACGTTTTAAAAAATAATTATTATTTTCATTTAAATACTTATTACAAGTTATTTTATCATTCAAGATGGCTGGTATAACCATTCTCGTTGTTATAATTCGAAAATTTATAATATAATCCAGATTGTAATAAAAATTACTTATAATTATATACTTAAAATCTTCACGTTCCAGAGATAGTATTAAACTGATAATATTCTTAATTATCAAATTAATAATCTCCATATTAAAATGATTCTTAGGAGAGCCATCTAATTATATATTGCGTTAATTCAAATTTATGGCACAACCTGCGGGTTAATTAGGAAACACGAGTGGTACCGGAGTAGTAACCTACATGATCTATTTCGTGCGTAGAATATCTCATCTTCTCGAAGTGCACTTAATCCTCATATTCCAATCTCCGCCATAGACGAGCGCACAAAGAAAAATGCGAAAAAGAATTATCATCAAGATGTTGCTCTCATCGCGAGATTAAAAAAGCTCGACTAATATTCGTCAGTGGAATTACAACGGCGGTTCGAACACAAATCTCAGCGAGGGAGCTTGGGTACCTCTTACTGGATACTTTTCAGACAGGGTGAAAACAACGATAGGGGCAGAAAGAACAACAACAACTACCACTACCAACGGCAGCAACGACACCGGCGTGGTATCGTATTGAGAACTTTTCGCAAAGGCACGTCTCATTTTCAAATTACTCCGAGCGTTCGCGTTCGCGATAGGGAGGAGAGAGAGAGAGGAGGGGAGAGGAGGGGGCAACGGAGAGCACATTTTAATCAAGCGCTTATTGAGTTGAAAACTCGAATATTATTGCGAGAGCCGCAGACCGAAGTTTTGTGCCGCGGCACCGCCTACAGATGTTATCTTACAAGTGATTCGCGCCTAGACTGCGCTTAAGTGAAATCGATACTCGCCATGATGCGAAAATTGACGTAAAATCATTGTCACTATGTTTCAGATCTTAATCCAAAAAATTCAGTTGTTCGATCCATTGTTGTATATTGCTCTGGACTACAATTTTAATTCTTCTATTTTAGTTCGTATTATAATATACTTATATATATATATATATATATATATATATATATATATATATATATTGTAATTTCAGTTTTAAATAAACATGTGGAAATTCAATTTTTTAAATTGTAATTTTAGTTAGATATTTGTTTACTTTTATATTTGATGGATATGTAAAAACAACAAATTAACCAAATTACAAAAGTTAAAAATATTAGAATTAATAATAACTTTGTATATTTAAAAAATAAAAATGAAGTAAGTTACATGAACGGACAAGATATAAAATTCTTTATTACAGTTGTAAAGTTTTTTCTTATCTACATCAATAGAGAGATTTAACAAGAGAAGCAGATTGATTCTGATATATGCGTTTGATGTAGGCTAGTGTCCTTTATACCATGACTACTTAGGCTTTATGGGGGCTTAAAAGGGCTTTCTATTTGGCACGTTAAGCCTTCCGTGTTGAATAACAGTTTCGAGCGACTGAGTGGGATATTTCTTGCATCCTAGCTATAAATTAAATGTATACATCGCAACATGTAACAAGTCATAATATCATAATAAATAATAAAAATATTCCGAATAAAAAATAATTATTATAAACATAACTAGTGCATATTTTTTGAACAATGATGATAATTGGCATTGGCATTACCATCATTGTTCAAAAAATATGCACTAGTTATGTTTATAATAATTATTTTTTATTCGGGATATTTTTTATTATTGAATAATAGTAATCACCTGGTTAGCATTTATTCGGAAATGTCACTGAAAGATCATGAAATATAAGTCCCATTTCAGGGTTAATCAATCGGAACTTGTTACCTCCGTCAAGATTCACGAGGTCTCCGAGATTAGATGAATGCGGCTGTCGTTCGAATTGTATTAAGCACCAGAGTTAACTGCAGCCAGCGGAACAATTTTCATTCCATCCATCCGTCCGCCGTGACTGTTGCATCCTCTTTTTTTTTTTTGAAACGAAACTCGAGAATGGGGGAAATGGGCAAATCCTGCACTGGCGTGCACGGAGATATCTCGTCCGTCCATTCGTCGAGGTTTCCAACGCGACGCAGCGCGCGATGTTGATTTTTTACTCGTGACTTTTATCTGCTTGAAAAATCGTCGCCCCTTTTGTACAGGTGCGCTTCCCTTCCGACCCGGCGCACGTAATACTGATCCACCCCCTGTCCCTCGCTTTTCTATTCCAGCCGGCCGTACCTTCGTACCCTGCCCTCCCCCTCTTCCCCCTCGGGGCCGTCTCCTCGATGGTCGCCACCGTTTTCTTGCACGCTGGCGAATGCAAACTGCTCTCTGCGATCGATGCAAGTTTCATAAATTAGCCGACCACCATGTCGACGTACGTACACGTCGTCCGATACACGGCGCCGGTATACGAGCGCAATTACGTTCCCTGCAAGCGTACCGTCGTTTTTCACGAATGCTTACAACAAAATCTAATGGCGCCATACGACATTCCGCGGAAAATACATCAAGCGCAACAAAAATCATTTTTTCATTTGTGCGTATATGTTGCGTCGCGGCATTTTTTTACGCGTCACATCTTATTGGCGACCAGCTCGTGAGTTTACTCGTATATCACGTGGGACATATTTAGGGGTGATAAATTGTATTTTGCACACATACCTATACAAGAACGTCGCGTATCAATCAACAAATGGCTCTCCATACAAGATTCGAAATACGTGAATTTCGTAATTCGAAAGTGCAAATGATGGAAACGCCGAGGGAACGTAATCTGCTCCACTTTATCATGAAAACCGCACAAAGCGGGCGCAGCTTCCATCTGTCTCTCGCGATCTTTTTATCTGTTCTCGAGGACGATATTCACCGGGAATTTTCCACAACGCGTTCGTATATACTGCATTGTATCTCCCCGGTATCGCGATCATAAAGGACTATGATGGTTTTATCTATGAGAAAACAAGGCATATTGAACGATAAATGTCCTTCTCCCGAGGATATTGATGTAAAATATAGCATGCGTAATAAATCTGATCTCAATTTGAATCCTATTACATTTTATTTAGGAAAATATTCCCGTAGTTACTCTGTCCGAAAAAATTTGTAAAATGTATAAATGAAAGCTGACAACGTATATGTGTAATACTTTTTTATATATCAATTTTTAGCTATCTATAGATATACACATCTCTATGTATATATATATATATATATATATATATTGTATATTAAAATCCGAAAATTTTTTCCGTGAATACTATTTTTCTGCAATATTAAATTTTAAATGGTAATGGATCTAAATTTTAAATGTCCTCGAAACTAATCATTTAATCAAAAATTTTTCTATATCCCATATAAAATAAAAAAAAAATTTTTTTTTATTTATTTTATATTTTTAAAACTAACAAATCGCATTATATAGTTATACATATCTGGAAAAATCGATCTTAATAAAGCTCGAATATTAAGATAAATGGAAAAAGACATTTTTATTATTTGTAAGCTGAAAAAGACGCACGACCTTTGATATTTCGATTTTCTTGTTTACACGTTTTCAGTAATCAATGTCGTTTAAAGCAATGCAACAGAGTGTTTCTCATATCTCAAGACTCACCCATGAAGATTAATCCTCTGACTTTTGCTCCTGTTTCCGTTTTTCTTTTTACCGGATATACAGGATACACTGTATCCTCTGCCAATATTTCATAACTCCCCTGTAAGGGTCTGCCAACTCTCATTGATTGAGCATATACCAGAGTTGCAGCGCAGAAACGAAATAAGCTCTGCATCAAATCGATGTGGATGAAAACGTGTTTGGGTGTAAGTGCGAGCGTACGTGTCAAGGTGTATGAGGCTGACACGCACACTGACACACATATGCGACTTGCAACATATATCCGGATGGCACGGCGTCGTCAGCGGAATTTTAAATTCCCTTAAAACTCGACGGCGATACTGAAATTTCGTCAAGTCTCGGATGGATATACGCATCCTGCGCGTGTGTGCGAGCGATATCGTATACGTGGACACGCATACGCCCTTACGGAGACGAGTGCGGATACGTACGACCGACACCACGACACGCTTCTCTCAGACAGAAACGATTGGCAATCGATTCTACGGAATTTCGTGCACGTCTCGCGACATACACCGCGACCAGGATGGATAAACGTGGATAACATCGATATCCACGAATTTCAGTTAAGCTCCGCCCGCTCCGGATACGGACGCAAACGTTAGAATGAGAATGAAATTTGTCAGTAATACAAATACGAATGTCGTACGACTTCTCGCAGGGGCTTACTAAAACTTCATTTTTTTTTTTCTTTTGCTTATTTCGAAGAAGCACAACTGGAAATATAATCCGCTGTGACAAAAGCTTTTATGCCAACAAGTAGTATCAAGCTTGTTGTTAAATAAAAAAAAAGATTCAAGATTTCGTGTATCTACGGTTTTAACCTTCCTTTCACAAAAAAAGGATTTAAATTTCCGCGTACATTGTTTAAAATCTCTTATAAAATTTTTTTATATATAGTAAAATATCATATAAAGAAATATCTGATAAAACTTAATTTAAGTTTTTTAAATATTTTTTAAATATAAAACAGTAGATATAAAACTAATTGTAAGATTAAAATAATTTGAATTATCATAAATAATATAATAACTCATTCTCAGTATAACTTGTTTTTTAAATTCTTTATAATTTTGTAAAAATGAATAATTTACACGTTTTTCATCTATATATACTTGCATATATACTTGCATATTTTATTCCAAATATTAACAATATATACTTATTATTATTATTATTATTATTATTATTATTATATTAAAATTATTGCTTGTATTGATAATTATCGTGTTTTTATATTACATTATATATTATTAGATTCGTTTCTCTATTGAAGTAGAATTGAAATGTATAAATTTTAAATTTTGCAAGATTGTCATTATTTTGATTATTATAATTTATATAAGTGTCGCTTAAAGTATCTTAATTGTCGTAATTAAATGCAGACAAAATGAACAGCCGAATGCTAATATTTGAAAATAGTCGTTATTATTGATGGAGGAAAGAACGTCGCTTACCTTCGTTTCTCATTTCCGGTTGGAGGGGCAGAGCACAAATCACGTCGTAATTGTTAAATGTAGCGTGACCTAGCGCTGAACGGAAAAGGGACCGCGTGTATGTAAAATTGATAAAAGTTTCTGGCACGTACTCCTACGTACTTCTACGTAATCAATTCGACGATAGGTACATTTGCACTGCGGTTTGTAATAGCAGAACAACATAACGTGCTACACGCTCGCTGATATATTTCATCTCTTGCCACTGTTTAAGGACTGTTTTTAAGAGAGAAAACAAAAGAAAAAGAACCTTTTTAACCATTATACCAGTTTCTTGTATCGGGACAATTCATAATTTGTATTTGGGTGGTTTCAAAAATTGATAAACAATGTAGCTGTTGTACGGCACGGTTGACAAATTTCTATCTCGACTTTATGACTCTATATATTCATCCTTTCGCAGCGTCTCCCAGCTTACTAATGCACACAAGAGTTCCCTATTAGAAAGTTTCTTGTGCGCAACACCGTCGTGCGAATTAATTCATCGGAATCTCGCGACAACGGTAACGCTCGAAAATCCTACAGGCGTCGCGCGACACTCGGCACGATGTCGTGCAGGTATACACAGCGTATACAGGAACGCGGATACGTACCTAGTATTTGTACTCTTATCTTATCCGGAGTAAATTCAATGTTTGTACGCCGTGTCAACGCTCGTACATGCAGGGTGGTATCACAGCAGATTTGAAGATGCAAATGCAACGCCCGGGTGGGTATGTCGGTATTTTCGCGAGCGCGCGTGCCCGCGACGCTGATGTCGACGACGACGAATTTGTGTGTCTGCCGTTTTCTCGCAGGTAAGGTAAGAACGACGGCCGCATATTGCAATTTCAGCTTCCTCTCTACGGACTTACACTTTGCCCACAATGATAAATATTTTTTAAATATTTCTAAACCCTCCCTCTTTTCCATCAGATATTTCTATCTACAAATACTCTTATATTCTCGAGGTCCGTTTGTCCTTAATGAAACATCGAGATATCGCAATTTCAGTTTCCTCTCTACGATTACACTTTGCCCACAATGATAAATGTTTTTTAAATATTTTTAAACCTTCCCTCTTTCTCATTAGATATTCTTATCTGTAAATACTCCTACATTCTTAAGTCCATTTATCTTTAAATGAAACATCGAGAGATTAAGAATTGATAACTTCTGATAGTTATTTGTGTAATTTTAATCAAATTATTTTCAAAACTCGGTAATCTATAGATTCTCATTATTAAATATTAAATTATCATAGATTCGTTTAATAAGTGAATTTAGACGATCCTTTATTACAATTTTAGTTGCCAATATAAAATATTTAAACAAATATTTTACTAAAATAAACTTTGAAATTCTGTATAGTCAAATCTCGAGTAATCCAAGAATTACATTTCCAAAATTAACGCTAGAATTAAATTTGATTTTTAATTTTAACAGATCTAGGTTGTACGGTAAATATCCAAGAAAATCAGATACTAATACTTTCACACGATGCGCATGGTGAATTATGCTCGAGTTTGTTCGATCGATCCGCTTTTATTTATTGTGCAGTACTCGTGTATATAAATTAACTTCGACGATTTCTCTGTAAAATTCAATTAATCCGCTGTTCAGTAAATACGGATTGCATTTCTTTTTATTCAATGAGCGAATTTGACCAAGCCGTTAATTGCACTCGAGAGACCATTGTGTTGGCACGGAACGGTATTTCCCCTTTAAAAGCGCGATATGCGATGCTTGACGTGATGTTAAAGCATACGCGAAATAGAGAACAGAGAATATACTCGACACAAGTCACAGGTTAAATATGTCATTTTCACTGTTCGGCTATTTTTTAGGATTTTATTCATTATCTAAATGTCAATTATTACTTATGTTACTTTTATATAATATATAAAGATCTCAAAAATTATAAAAAAATTATAAAAATTATAAAAATTATAAAATTATAAAATATCAAAAGGTTACTGATGTTAATTTATATTATATTATATATTATTAAATTAAATAAGTTTTCCACCAACGACAGTAAATATCCGTCGCGCTATTCGCGATAATCGTAATTTGCATTTCTATCTTGGTAGCTAATAATATTTTATCATTACAAATTATCACGTTTTCACGCAAGTCGCTTGTTAACAATTCGGTTTCGCATTTTTTTTTAGTGTAAAAATGTAAAGTCTTAACAATCGGAATAATCGTTATCATTTGAGATTTAAAATTTTTTTTTCACACAAAGTGCGACATAAAATTATATATATCATATATATTATCGTGTCGCGACAGCTAATAAAAATAACCATTTTGCTTTTAAATATATCGCAGAGGAAAAAAATTTCTTGAAAAAAAAAAAACGCAATTATATTCATATATCGACCGCATCCTCTCGTTATTTATTAGTTCACTTTAAATGATGTTTTTTTTTTTTTTTATAAAGGAATATGCAAGAGCAAGAACATTATATAAAAGTTCATTCCAGTATGAGTGTGGAAACGGTTGTATGAAAAGTAAGAAGATAACAGAGTAAAACACTCAGCGTGGCATTCAGTGGTGTATATCCGGTAGCGCGGAAGTCAAAAAGCGTAAGCTGCTCAGAGAAATAGGGAGAATGGAGGATTTATTGTTGCGCGCCGGTTTTTCCCGAGTTTTAAACCAAATACCAGACTCGCGTATTACCCCGAAGTTTTCTATAAGTTTAAGGAACTTTTGTATTAAAGTCTTACGATCGTCTGTCAATCTGCTAAGTAATTCCCGAGACGTTCGAATGCTACACTAATGTTAATATTTTGCGCAAGGTTAATAGTTTAATTATTAGAATGTTAATAGATTATTCAACGAACATAAATTCTAAATTTATTTAAACAGAACAATTTTTAATATTATATTGATATGATAATATAAAAATGATATGATAATATAGAATTCTGGAATTCTAGATATTCTAAAATTAATTTAGAAAAGTTATACGTGCTATATATTTTCTTGTTTTCTTCCTGGTATTTTTCTTACTTTTTATTACAATTTAATAGCGTATCATTTTATTATTTAATTTAATTAATAATTCGTCTTTTCATACGGTGAACGTATCATACTCTATGACAGATGGCAAATAATATTGAATTCTAAGATAATTATAATAACATTTTTATTACTGAATATATTTCATAGTTTCCACATCGTAAATAAATTAGATATTTTATTTAAAAATAAAATATCATCCATCTTATATTCGCCGATATAATGCAACGAAAATAATGCAACATTGTCGTCTATGGCAATATATAGAATTTGTGTCTTTTTAAAACGCATCGTAAAATATTGAAAATAATGAAGACTAGAATTCTCGAAATAAATGCGAAATGGATTGCAGCTATAGAGTGATTAGTTGCACAAAATACAAAAGAAAGTAAAGATAAAAAAAGTGGAAGATAGAGTGTATTCCAGCGTGACGCCATCGTGGCAATGCGTTTGAGAAAACGACGATGAATGTAGCAGCTTGACCGCACACGAAGGCAGTTAAGTTTCGTGAAATAATGTTATATCGTCGACAGTAGACTGTTATTTCTAATCCGTGAGTAAAGATCGTACGTTTTCATTTGATCCCGTCTACGTCCATTATCGCAATGTTATTCCACGCGCTATTAAACCGTGAACCGTAAGTTTCATGTTCTGTCAAAACGACGTTTACGTCGCTCCCGTGGCGCCATTCGTGAAATTATCTCTCGCAAACAGAATATCTGCATGTCGGACGCATATTTCCAAAAAAAAAAAAAGAAGGAAAGATAACAGCACGATTGACAGCATGAATCCAAGAAATTCAAAATAAATGAAGGGTAACACCGATGCAGCTGTCATTGAGGTGGAAACATGAGACAAGTTTATTAAAATGAAAGAGGGTGTTATCTAAAATCCACTGCTTTCGTACTTTCAGAAAAATTGACATCGGAATTCCCGCTGCGCGGGTTCTCTCTTTCTAGCAATGACGCGAGGCAAGTGCGTCCTGGTACTAGCTGCGACGTAAAATGCAAAAATATGTTATCCGTTTGCCATATTATCAGCACTTCCCACGTCGACTTTCAGATCGAGTGCGCGTCCACGGAAATATGTTTCCCCGTGAAAAATATCGGGCCACCCCAACGACCACGATTTTGGGTAGGTAACATATTTCGGCCGATCGAATTATTTGTAACTGTACCCGCCAGACGTGTGCATATATCTTCCATATGATCATTTTTTCATTCGTTGTTTCCGGCATAAGTCACGTTTTAGATTGTAGGTGTATTGTAATTGCAAGATGTATATCACGTTATAATTATAAGAATTTAGATTTAAATTAAACTGATGAAAAATATAGTTTTATCGGATTTTTGATAAACAAGATTTTATAATTGAATTATTAAAATACTGCGATCAAAAGCAATTTTGAAATTAGCCAAAGTTTGGAACACATCCAGCCATCAACTTAATGCATAACCTGTAATATTTTACTATTTTTATGTTTTCAGTATTTTTTAGGAATAAAACTAACCTACTATTTTTTATGAATAAAATAAAAGTATTTTATTATCATTAGTAGGATTTTACTATTATTATAAATAAAATAAAAGTATCTCTTCTATCTATTTTATATTATTTTTCCAATATTGATAATACATTTTATTCATGACAAGTTTAATATTTGCATATTTAAAGTATTATATGTTCAATAAAATTTTACTGAAAAGTAAATAGTATAGTTATGTATCCGATTAAAAATATTCTTCAGAGGGATAAAATGTTATTAAAAATAAAATTAAGCTTTGGATTATATCTGAACAATGTCGAACTACAATGTAGCATATAAAATGTATGTACTATATATATGATCTTTAAAAAAATATGGAGAATTACTTGAATATTCTATGATATAAACACAACTACAATATTAATATTCCAAAGATTTGAAAATTTTAGCAGACATGTTATAATATAATAACAATTCTAGTCGAAATCATGTTCCGCGTCGGATATTCGTAAGAAATGTTTATATGACGACCATCGGACAGAGAAAAGTGCATTTTGACCTATGGAAAATTTTTGCTCATTCTTCTCGAGAAAAAATCCTGCACATATGCAGGAAGAAAATTTGTAAATCAGCCACCAAGATTCACAACGTCGGTGATTTTCGTCATTCACATAATTCTTGCGCCTGAATATCTACGGAATTTCATTCGTGTATTTATCTTCGCAAATTCTACCGCAGTTTTTATTTCCTTTAATTTAAAATTATTCGTACTTGCTGAAGAACTGTATACATATAAACAATTTGGAATAATAAAATAAAGCAATAAATTATTTTAAAAAAGAAGAAATTGACGAGTTAAATTTTATTTTTTACTACGAACCTTGAAAATTTTAATTTTGTACTGCATTTATATATAGGAAGAATGTTTTAATTTAAATAATCATTAAATACAAATAAACAGTAATCAGGACGTTTGATTTTGCCTCACGTGGCTTGGTTTCGAGTCCTCTATATAGATTTGAGGTTTACCGTATTACGTAAACTAACATTTCTCTGTGTACGTAACAATTTCCATGATTTCCTTGCAGATTAAGCGTGTGATCAAATCCTCTCACCGCATCAAATATACATTCCCGTTGGCGTTCGATTGAAACTTACCAATGAGATCGGCAATGTGAGCGCGCTTCGATAATTATGACACAATTACATACACCATGGGATAGAGTAGAGCTCAAAATTAACGCACGACACGTAATCGTCACAGTTTCCAATAGGCATTAAGCATATAGCGGTCAATTTTCGAAAATTTTAATTAAACCACCTAGCCTAATGTACGGACAGTTTCATATTTAGGTTAATGGACATCGGTTCGACGGTACGTAATAAACTTTGCGTCGCCGTGCTGGGAATATTTGGGACAAGGGTTGGAAGAGCGAGCGAAGCAGCGCGAGGGGTGGGAAAACGAGTCAAGCGCTCATTTTGCGGAATATAAAAGTTTTACGAGGCGCACGGGAACTGATGAGTCCGGTACGTAATGCTGCTTGATCCATCAATGCCTTTCGGGAGTTCCGCAGATACCGCGTTAGAAAATTTATCATTGCCTATAAATCAGTCGTGGCGTGGAAATTTTCAGGATACCGGAGAACGTGTCCCAATTAAGGAAGGCGCGCAAAATCGAATGCCGACAATTCGAGAAGCCGCCGTCGACTTTGATAAATTTTTACGCATCAATAAATGTTTATCATGAAAACATCTGCAGATGCTTTTTATATAAACAAATTAAGTTGTTTATGTACTTGTTGCATTAATTGCTTTTACTAATCTTTTTAAACTTTTTTCCTCTTTCTTGCCCTACAATCTAAAGTATAATATAATATTTCTAAAATGTAAATTACAGACACAAACTTGCAAATATTTCTGGTAGTATGAGTATAAGTATGATAAAACATCATCTACAATTTCAATGAGCTAATAACAAATTTACATTTTGATGAATATTACAGACTTAATTATTTTTTTATATAATTTTATATAAATATATAATTAATTATATATTCTACAGAAGAGTAATATAGTTAATTTAAATTACATTATAAAAGATAAAACACATAAAAGTATAAAAATCTATATTTCCATACTTTTATTTTTTGCCGCTTCATAATTTTAATATATGCTTTCTGGTCTTCAATATAAATGTTAAAAGAGCAAAACAAAATAAAATTAATTAATGGTTTAAAAGAGAATATGTAAATACTTTTAAACCATTTTATGCGAAAAGTATATACACAATTAGAAATTAATGTCACAAAAAAAGATCATTACTAATAATTGTCATTAATGAAAAGAACAAGTAAGATAATTAATTGCAAATTTTTAAGAATAAAACAAATAATAAAATATTTATTTATTATTATATAATTTTAAAAATTGTTAGTTGATAGTTAGTTAATATCATAGATTAAGTAAAATGTCTTTAAATACTTTCAAATTATATTATATGTTTGACACTTCATATTCGAGTTAAATTCAATAATTTTTTATTATTATTTGACTTCCTTGCCACATATTTTTTAAAAACTGTGATTGTGTCAAATTGAAAAGATATTTCAAGAGTTTTTTTTATTTTCTCAATAACCTTAAATATTTTTCTATTTTCATATAATTAATGCAATTTAAATCTTATAACACCGCACGTCGTCAACAGATACATCCCCAGAGAATTCTGTTGATTCCTTTTGGGGGAATTTTTTCCCACTCGTTTCAAGGAATCTTCTGCTTCGCGTCCTACTGACAGCGACGGCGACGCCGACGACGACTGCGATGACGTCGTCGACGTCGACGACCTCGGACACCTTTTCTACCGCAGGAACTCGTTAAAAATACGTTTGCAAATGGGATTCCGCCTGGCAACGAGCTCTTTTTTTGTTGCACATTCCACCTTCCTAGCCATCCTCTTTAAAGTTTCATGCCTCGTGGGAATGGATCGCAGCTGCGCAACTACAGTTAAGCACCGCAGATCGCACTAAAGCAAAGCTAGAAGCCGCAATCTTCGCTCAAAAGGATCTTTCGTCTGCTACGGATCTTCCAGTTATAAGAGTTTCGACGATATTGTTCTCATACATCGTATTAATACCGTTCTTTGTCAGCGTCTAAATAATAACCAAGACCATTTTTAATGTTTATACGGGAAGAAAAATCCTTTTTAAAACTTCTATTCACGACAAAGGTAATGGTGTCACAGAAAGAAAGAAATAATTCGTTTTAAATAAATTCATATGAATAATTTTTTTATATGAACATTTTTTTTTTTTACCAAACGCCGAATCATAGTGCAAACGTGTAACGAGGAAACTAATCGAAAGTTCCGTTTTCAAAATCACATTTTAGTACGCGCGTAGCAGAGCGATCGCGAGATTGCCTATCGATCGATTGAAGCACCGATTTCGATATACGGCCAATTGGCTGTGCTTGGAATTGTTTTAAAAGCCGCTTGAATTCGAACACATCTATTATTTCGACGTCGGCCTTTCACCGTGCGCAAACACGGTAAGTGTTCATTGTCGTCGCCCCGCTTTTTCCTCTGCGCTTATTTGCCGTCACGGCAAAAAGCTGCTTTACCATTATTTATCGAAATCCATTATTCCCACGAGTGGTAATTAAAAAGTTTCCTATTTGGAGTTCGAGCAGTCGATCGTTTCATCGCCGCGTCACCGCCGATCTGCCGGAGTTCGACGAAGTTGTTAAATTTAAGTGAAACAAGTACTTCAATTAAAAAATTATGCTCACATTACAAAGCCTTGTTCTGTTGATTAATGTTTCCGCCAATAACAAAAGGTTAATTATTATTATCATTATTTCTGTCATAAATAACGATATGGATATAGCTAGCTTTTCGTTGTGCCGATTACAGTCTCGTTTTGCTTTAAAAATGCGCTCGCGATAATGTTAATATTCGCTCGTTGATTAACATTTTAATTTGCAACCCCACCTTACGTGGTGCTATTTTGTACTAGAATTGTTCGGGATACGTTTCATCCTGGACGGATGAAAAATGGATCGATCGATCATATCGTTGGACGGACACGTTTCAATTGCTCGTGACAAATGTTTATAAAACTATCAGATTAAAGATAGAAAACGTGATATATCTATAAATAAATATTTGCTCATCGGTCGATTCAAGCAGAATTTGAATAGTTAGCTCGTTACACACAGTAAGACTTAATCGTCTGGTGCTCGTAACGATTAAAGTGATACGAGTAAATGATAATACCCGACTGATACTTCAAAACATTAAAAAATAAACCGTACCTGAGTCTAATTCTATAATTATAATGGATAATTATTCCAGTTACTTTTTTAACAACTCTACATTAGAGAAATATTTAAAAGACCTCGATATATTATATAAATATTCTAAAAATTACAAATAAAAGAAATAAAATACTTCTATTAATCTTGAATAAAAATATGTACAGCTATCAAAGCTTATTAAATAATCGCAAAAGTACAATTTATTTATAATATTTAAAATATGAATGACGCTTTAATTTTAAATAAATTATAGATTTCTTTTAGCATCGTTGTTACTGGATAACGTATTAGTTAGAACAAAAAGGGATAAATTTTCTGCTTTATGTTTCAAGTGCTTTGTTTTGCCTAGTTTACGGGTTTGCATTACCTTTCTACAATTAATTATGTTATCTGTTCAGACGGGCTACATAAATTTCTGGTTAACGTCCACTTCAACGTTGGTACGCGTCAGAACTTGACGTGCATACGGTATAACCACGTGGCGCCACGAGTATTTCAATTTGCAGTTGTATTCTGCGCCCAGTGTTTGAAATCCTGCTTCTGCGCGGCGGAATCGCGCGAATACATTTACATTACTTACTATGGTAGCCTGATATTTAGCTACCGCCTCTATTCGGTACATGTTCTCGACTCTCCCTTGCGATGGTACCGTTTACATGGCGTGCAGGATGTACGTTTCGCTTAAATGGTAGAAAGCGCGTTATCCGGCACAGTGCTTAAATATAGATAGAACGTACAATGGGCATAGGAACATATTTGCACTGTCGCGCGAGTTCTCGGCACGGTACATTTGTGTAAAAAAAAGATGGAAGCTTTCCACGAAATGCTCTGAAACTTGCTTTTGTCTCATGCAATTGCGATAAATTTATGTTCCTTACTTTTCATTCCTTAGTTTCTGTATGTATACTGATTCAATCTATTTTCGTATAAAATAAGCAATCTTAATGTTAAAAATATCTGGCTTTTAATTTTTACACGACTTAAAGCAAGAATAGCAAGAATAAAATATAAATATTCCCTTTTTAATTGCATATTTAAGTAAATTTAATAATTCATTCATATATAAGTCCAAATCAAGTAATACATCAGTCAAGTATATTTTAATGCAATTGTTCCACCGCTAATTATATCAAGATTGTGCTCGAGATGACGCAGCAGTTATTTAAAATGTAGAAAAGATGTAGGACTCCGCAAGGACGATTATAGACTATGTCTAGAAAGTAATAATCATTATGCAAAGCTGTAGTCTGTGCGAGATAACTGGCAAGGGTTAGTTGGAGAGGGCACACCGCTGCGCAGCGATTTCCTTCGGTATACTCTACATTTCATAATTTGAGAAAAAAAAAACGAGCAGCAGCAGAGCATGATAAGCCTGCGCATAGAATTAAGCAACATGGTTAGGCGCTATCAAAGGAGATAGTTACTTCATTTCTCTCAAGCACCAATGAAGCGAGCGTTATCGGATGCGAAATTTATAATACTTCCGGCGCTCGCTATATTATAATACAAATTATATTTGCAATGCTGTATTACAATAATTTAAAAAGACAAATGACAGAAATTTTTTTTTTATTATATAATAAGATTTAAATATGTATAAAAGCAATTAGTGCGCTACATGTTATAATTATATTTTTATTTATAAAATAAGATACGAATTATTAAAAGTTTATTTTTTATTATTATTTTAGGAGAGAGATAAAATATAGGAGAAAGATAAAATATGCGATCTAAATTACATTTTATTTAATGGCATTAATCTTAATATTTTATTCACATTCTTTGATATTTTCCGATCAAAACTTAAAAACGCTTATCGTTTTTATATTTTTTGTAATAAGTATATTTTTTAACATTTGTATAAAAATCGTATAATATCAAGTTTTCATTGCGAAGCGTTAAAATTATTAAACTTCCTGTTTTAATATTTTTAATTGACATGTAGAGTATGTGTGCAACAAATCATGAAATAAAATACAATTTTAAAGCGAATTCTATCACTTCGAATTATATCAAACAATATTTTATTCCATCGTTCTTCCTGCGTGACATACTTTTTTTTTACATACACGAACCTTCGTTAGATAATCGGATGTCTCTGCCAGACATTCATCAATCATTACAGTATCAGTTGGATCGTTTCGTGAGAGACAAATGGATGATCGAGCTAAAAAAGTATGTCAAATCGGAAACGCTATTCACATTGTATGTATCCATAATCCTTTTGACTTCATAATGAATACTCTACAGTAAAAAAGATAATATTGTAATGTAACCTTGTATAGAAAAGCTCTGCATCGTGTAATTTTAAAAGTTGATATTATTTTACATATAATACATACATACTATATAAAAAGTGTAGAGACAATAAATTATTATAAGAATTGACAATATTTAATTACAGAACCTATGATAGATGCTTTAATAGAATGTAATTTATGCTTTAAATATTTCCTCCTTATAATCCTTATTATATAGGATAATTATTAGATGCTCCGTCAAAAGTCTTTTATGCGCGCAATTGTATCGTATGTTTTACCCATTAATTTTACGTAAAAAATGTAAAATATAATATTAAAGTTTAAAAATTATTTCACTCTTGTATTTATTATATTCATATTATATTCATATTATTATTAATTATTTACTCTTTTCTTAAAATAGATAATAATCTATTTATATCGTATATCTATTATCTTATACTTTTAAATATGTCTAATACATTTTAAAGATGTATAAAAATTTTGGCTGTAAATAAGATATAATTTTTCCTCTGCACGTTTAGATATAACTCAATAATATTTCTACTCAAATTATATCGTGACTATTTAGTTTAGTTTATTACAGTAATAAAGAATCAAAGTATTTAGGTTTCCGTTTATACGAAATGTTTCCTAGATCGCCTCGTGCAATTCTTAAGTAAGGTGGCCATAATGTGCAATTACGACTGTACGGCCTTAGCCGTAGGTAACACAGGCTAAGGTAACGGGAATGCGGTGTGCGAGATAGAAAGGACGACGTCGACGTCGGTGGAGCGCAATAGTGCAGTAATAGGTGTTGGTTCCGCGGTCGAGTAGAAGGGGTGAGTAACGTAAAAGCGCCTACCTGGCGCTCCACTAATGTTCTCGTTACGTTTTAGTCCCGGTGCTTCCGTTTCGGATTTAATGCACCCCCAATGCCATCGTCACGGACCGGAAATCGAGCCGGATGTTACACGGCGCGGCCGGCTAAGCCGGTTGTTGCAACTGGCGTTCATATACGATGGAACCGTGCGTGGAAACGCACGTGAAATTTCGTCGTCTACTAACTAATGTAATTTTTCACACGACTCGTCCCATTAACCGCTTGATGGGTAGACATACGACATAAATGATAATTAGTTAAATTTCTCTCAAGCAGCTTGAGACTACGAGCATAATAATTTTGTTAAAATAAATTTAAGCTTTTTGAATGATTATTTGAGTGTTAAAAATGTAAAGTAAAGAACAAGAATATATTCATATTCTCGACATTAATGTATATGAATATTAATTATAATCACCGAATAAAAAAAAATAACGTTTTTACGTTGACTACGACGTGACTATCTACTTGTTAAAACCGGGAAAAAGTCTTTGACAGATCACATTTCTCGATACAAAGAAGATCATTCCTAACTATCTGGGTTGAATACGTCACTTTTCATGTAGACATCGCACACGCGAGCCAACGCTACGCAATCGATGGCACGGAGAATGGCGATCAGTACGATTTATGTATGAAATGCCAGTGGGGTTTGGAGAGATAAATTAGTCGTCTCCGCAATAAAAAGCCGACTTGCGGATAGCCCAGATTACACGAATGCACTGTGCACTGAATCGATGGCACTTCTTGCTGCTTCCTACCTGATCATCCACCTTCAGCGACGTTATCCATTTTCATTCCCGTACACACTCACGCTCGAAATCTATTACACACCTTTGTTACAACGGCACATATCCGATAGTTAGGAGACTTTACGATTACATATATATTACATGTACGTTCTTAAATAAATATATGAATGTGTTACGTACGTATCATTTTGAAACAATATCATAAAGTTCATAATAAAACTTGTTTGCGTAAAGTGTTTTTTATTTTCTACGACTAAATGAAATACTTGTGGTTTAGTTTCGGCACAAAGACTTAAAGCTTTTTAAAAGCTTCAAGTGCGTCAATGTGGAATCGTGAAAAGATATTTTAGCAAGCAAGTAACCGCAACATTTTTCCGAGTTACCCATGATATTATATCTAACTTTGGCGTAAAAGCACATTGAATTTTAAACGCGTCCACGGCGTCTCATAATCTCGCCTATGTTGCACGCCCGGACGTTTTCGCGTATTTTAATATAAACAGGGCACTAGCGTCAGGGCTTAAGTTCCATCTCGCATGCGCTACGTCGCCTCAACTTTTCAGCATGTAAAATGTAAATGAATGGAGGCGGGGGGATGTTTCGAACGTTAACCGCATGAGAAATCGCTGCGGCGGTCCCTGTCGACGTGTGAAACGTGGGAACAATGCAAGCGAGCACCGCGATGTCCAGGGATGCGTAGAAAAAAACCGTCCGCCATGTCAAAAGTTTCATTTCGCGAAATGAAAATAATATTAAATCAGGCCGTGTACGCGCGCACGCGTCTACTAACGCTTCTGAATTACCGTCCCGGCTGCCCAAACGTACTTTTACTTTGTTCATTTTCACATCGTACCTCTTGATAAAATTGCGAGTGACATCTTCAAACTTCAAAAAGAGATAAGCCTCGATCTGTCATGTTTCCATGGAATTTTATAAAAGTAAAAAGTTAGAGACTTATGAAAATTTGTTTAACAATAAGTCTTCAATCCTAGATAATCCACTACGTGGATCCACTTTAAAAAATTCGGGATAAAATGTTTCCTATCTTTTTAACGTTTAACTCTCTCTGTATACGCAATCGTTACATTAATCTTATCGATAAAAATAGTAGAATTTTTATACGGAGAATTTATAGATATAACAAAGAAATATTTAATTTAAATTAACAACGAAAATCTCCATAACCGTAATCTCGGAGTTTCTTGCAGCGAGATGAATGCCTCCAAGGTACATAGTGGACAGAACAACCACCGGCAGACATCTTGCGTTTTACGTTCGTAAGCCGCTGCCGTTAATAACACCACGCTCGTCTGCATCTTTTTCCGGAATTTTCCGCCGCTGTGTCTCTATATTGCCGTTCCGTCACCATTTTCCTTTCTTGCTCGTCTACTGCAATTTATCCACGTTGTAGCCATTTAATTAACCTCGATGTGATTCTATACAAAAGTGTCCTATACAGACACTCTCCTAGTGTATGATAATCATTTACGTTAGAATTTGACAATTTTTTTGATAGTCAATGTCACTTTGACAAAAATTTAATGGTCTAAGAATTCAGACACGTTTAATTAAATTTTTAATTAAACATTTAGATGTTTATAATTAAAGATTTGGGCAAACTAAGTTTCGAAGGTATAAATAAATATAAATACAAACGTAAA
The DNA here is from genome assembly GCF_055798465.1 of Pogonomyrmex barbatus. Classification (NCBI taxonomy): domain Eukaryota; kingdom Metazoa; phylum Arthropoda; class Insecta; order Hymenoptera; family Formicidae; genus Pogonomyrmex; species Pogonomyrmex barbatus. Next base: position 4,650,919 of record NW_028297113.1, on the reverse strand, counting down.
GCACAAAGTAGATTATGTTAATAAAAATTAGTTTTTTAATTTTTAATTTTTAATAAAAATTGTTACTTATGTGTTAATATATCTCATTAAAACTAAAAAGCAGGATTATGTTTGCATTTTTAAAGAAATTTATCATTTATACGAAATAAAAACAACACAAATAAAAACAGAACAAAAGAGAACAAGAGGGACAGATATGTCTCTGTAAATGTTACAGGTGCCAATGCTTGTCATTTCGCGTTTCAAGAGTAACAAACGGTCCAACGCGAGCAAATTAAAACGTTTAATTCGTCATCCAAAAGTTAACTCGTTACTGGCACTGATTGTGTCACGGAAATCGAAACACGCTCGGCGAGTAACGGATCAATAATAACTTGATTTTTTTTAATTCGTTATAGACGCGCGGCCTCGATAAATCTCTCACAATCTCACAATCAACACGGTGCGTTCCGAGCCGGAGTAAGTGATGTATGAACAAATTTCAATCAGTGGCCCGGCAAATTATCGATCCGCCTGATTATCATCTATACGGTTGTCGATTTGTTGATTTCTAAATGCGGTCCGCCGCATAAGTCGGATAATAAAACAGACAGAGGAGGATTTATTCAATGATATTCCTCGGAAAGAAATAATGCACCTGCGGTTGTGCCGTCGATAGAACATTGCATTCAGTCGATTCAAAGCCGTTTATTATTACTTCTTTCAACAAATGATATTGAAGGAAGCGCTCTGCGACATTGAAGCCGCGATTAACAGCCATATCGATCAATCGTGCTCCAAAAAAATATTGCTGTGTACCCAACAACCGTTATTTGCTGAATTACTACTGTACATGCCAGCTTCGAAATAAACATATTTTCTTTTATTTACGTAAATAAAATAAATCGGGCGATAAAGTAATTAATTATACGTTATTTACGCAAATAAAATTGTTACGATTTTGTATGTTAATGCATACGTAGCTTAATGAAATTGAGTTTATATAATTCAATAATATTAAGACACGAATGAAATATATATATTAGCAACCTAAATACAAACATATCCTATTGTATATTGTTTATCCTAGCGTTTTATTCACACGTACATTAATAGTTCGTAAGTCTATCGATAAAAAAAGGAACTCTTTATACATGAAATTTAAATGAAATCTCGGTTGAATTATGATTTCATCTAATTAAGCCGCAAGGAAAAAGCTACTCTGGAACATCTTTTTGTTCGTTTTTTGCAGTGCTTGATTTTCTGTAGCAAATTCTTACCTTTATTAACACTTTATTCAGAGAGTTCAGGAAGAACCGCAGTGTGATCAGATATAATTTTGAAAGATCGTAGTTGCGTATTATCCCTATGGATAGCGTGATTTTGATTCGTTTCCGATGGGATTACACTTTATCGACTCGCAATTATATTTTAACGAATGCGCGGGATAACGAGGTGCAATGCGCGTAGTTAATACACGCGCATATATCCGTTTGCCAATTATAACCGACTATTATAACAACTCTCTCTCATCTGTGAATCAAACTGACTTTGTACATATACCATTAAATATAGTAACCAACGTTGTATTGTCAACGTAATAAAATTATCGCCATACGAACTTTATGGAGCTCACAAAGCCTTTTTATACACCGCTGTTATATATTATAACTTATCACATATGGATAATATGTAAACCCATTCTCCATTTGCATTGCTTTTTTTTTGTATAAAATAAGGTTCTTTATTATTTTCTATTGTAAATTGTCGATATGGCGATTTGGAGAAACTTGAATGGTATTTGTGAGGTACAACGTAAAAATCACATCCTAATAGTAAGTGCTGCTTATCGTATCGCGCATCTATATATAGAGACAAGTGCTTGTCAAAACCAACTATTGAAAATCGAAGCCAGACGTATTGTGAACAGAACTCTCAATCGTATTTTCGTATATCCAATTATTGGGTTCTTATAAGAATGCATTGTATGAATTATACATTGTATCTCTTCCGATTCAAACCTCGTTTTTATGCGTCTAAGAATATTCTATTTCTATTGATAAAATTGATAAAATCTAACTATTTCTATTGATGATAAAATAAAAGTATTTATCAATCATTCTTAATATTAATTTATCAAAACAATTTAATCAAAGTTAATTCTCAGAAGCGTTTTAAAATAAAATAAAAACGTAATAAAAATAAAAAAAATTTTTCACTTAATTATTAAAAAATGATTATTTTGAAAGATATATTCAGCTATCTATTGTTGTAACAAAAAAATTAGAAAAACAACTGCTGATGGATGGATTGCGTAAAAGAAATATGGGCCGCAACGAAAAAACGGTGTGAATGTGTTGAGATTAAAAATTGCAAGATAGGTTGTCGATATTGACATGGTTTATGAGTCATTTCGCTTATCCGTTTCGCTGGTAAAATTGTTGTTCAAATACCTATCACGTTTGAGAGAATCGTTGACATGCTCGACGAAACAAAAAAAGAAAAATAATAATAAAAAAGTAATAAAACTCAAGTTTAAAAAAGAGCAGTAGTCATAGAACATTTAAAATAATATTTCATGTGACGCAAGAAGTTTTTGCGAACAATTATTGTCGACATAACATTTAAGAAATAAATCACTGCGTCCATTGCAGCCTGGGTAACCAGAGCAGAAACATAGGAAAAGCACACTTTAAAGTAGATAATCTGATTATTAGCTCTTCGCTAATCTTTTCCGCGAAATTAGACCAACTCTCCCCAGTTGCGAAACGAAGTTCTCTGGTCGTTCTCTGTGTACGGCAAAGTAGATTCCTTGCCGCCTCGTGGAATTGAATCCTTGTGCAACTTCGGCTTCCAAGTAGAGAGAAATAGCCACTATAACCTTTTGCCATTCTCTGTATTGTAATTCCGCCAATAGAGGATTTGGATTTTGTAACCTTCCATTATTTCGCATTCGATGGTGCATTCTAAATTCCGCCGCGTACACAAAAGGATTAACACAAAATATAAGTAAAAAGAAAATTAAAATCTCCTCTATGAATATATTTTCCATAAAAATTATTATAGAGGTTCGCGTATTCACCCATAAACAGAATTTTATATCAAGCATTGATTTGCAGATGTGTATTATATCACACATGAAAAAGATCCTGATAAAAAATAAAATGTATCGTATAAACGTTTAATACTTTTTCAAGTTTTTCTCTTAAATTCTAATAAAATATGTGCATCTTTTCTTTTATTTTTGGCGCATTTAATGGACTTGTTTAGAAATAAAGCTATTTATCTTTCAAGATTTTTCTAAATTGAAAGAGTAGAATAGAGTTCAGAGAATTAAATTCATTCATAGGAAATTTACTAGATTTGTAAATCCGCAAATTTTCTTGAAAAAAGCTATGATGCTTTCCACAAAAATTAAAACTTAATGCGACGAAATAACTGTATAAATAGCTGTACAAAAAATACCCGGATTGCTAGAATTGTTGCATACAAGTCAAAAAGATTTTAATTTCAATAATTTGTATCAATTTTCGTAAAATAATTTCTGTTTTTAACATTATTTATCATGCTCCATATATTTAAAACAGAATTAATTTACAATCCGTTGTTAACCATTTCCATTAAAGTTTGAATCAAATAATAAACGCTTGGCAAAAAAAAGCGTAGAATTTATGGGAAAAAAAATTGTTGTAATGGACATTACAATAAAACACGTTTTACTAGCAAATTTTATATAAAGGTACTGCACGTGTTTTTGAAATAAATAAATAATAAAGAACTGCTGAGATAAAATGTATCAGAGAAATAAATATATGATATATGAGAATTTAGGAGTGAGGATTTGTATCGACAAATTTGCGAAAATCTTGATGGCATGAAGCATATTTCAGGAATGAGCTTGCGAAGCCGGCCGTAATAGCCCCATTCATTGGACATTCGAAAGAGGATTTTATGGACTCTCTGTACAAAGTACAGCATGCAAATGCGATTATGCCACAACGATATACGAGTGAATCGATCGCCGCGCTTCTATATTCTCGGATGCCCTTTCAAACAGAGAGCAGTTAATTTTCTGCGGATCTAACTCTGCGTTTCGACATTTCTGCGATTACTATGCGCATAGTTACTGATCATATAACTTTCTTATGCTTGAATCCAATCGAGTTTTAAATTCATTGCACATACAGTGATTAGAAATCCGGAAGAGTGGAAATATATTTGATCGTCTGATAATAATAATTTATTATTTGCGTGCACAAATGTTCTTTAAAAATGCCTTAAATATTCTTTAAAAATGCTGTTTGTCACTAAATTTTGTGAATGTATTAAAAAAAAAATATATAATTAAAAACTAATAATTTTATCTAACAATAAATAAATACTTAATAAATTTATGATTTATAAATACAAATATTAAAAATAATATAATATAAGATTAATACCTTTAATGATTCAATAGATTAAATCAAATAAAATATTCTAATTTACAAGTTTTTATAAATTTATGTATCCGTTACACATTAAATTGGTATAAAATAGATTTTATTAATTTATTTAAATAAATTGATGTGAGAAAGAATTATAAGTTACGATTCAAGCTTTCCTTCGAGCGTTGTGAATATTGTAAAAACCGTTCTAAAATTATCACGTTTAAATAGCTAGAGAAATAATTGGAGTAGATCAATCAGTCATTAATTGCTATTCTTCGTGATTACATCTTTACGCGAACGTACGAATTTTGCGCAAAGTGTGCGCAATGCTGACACCTGCAATTCTCATCGTGGCAAACGCGCGTTCTCGCGCGTTAACGCGCAAACGTGCACGCCGGTTCAATGAATAGGTAATATTTTCGCGAGGCCATTATGCGCAATTATTCCACAATTGCGCCCAATTTCTACCATTGCGCGAAGGCCGGAATGGATATTATGTAACGGTAGAGTAACGGCGCATCGGCCATTAATATTTCGCGCTTGTCATCGAAATTCAATTTCCGCACGGTGGTCGACGCCCGCCAGGAACTCTAATTCAGTGTCTGTGGTCGCGTCAATCAACTATACTAGCATCGGCCAACTAGCTGGAAATAATTAACGTCTCCACGCGCGTTTTACCTCGTAAACATCCTCATTTCTCAATACTACTCGCTTTGAGATTAGACGATTGTAACCTTTCGACTAGACGGAATCACGAATCTACATGATATTTTCGCTCAATCTTATTCATAACTTTCCGACAAACACAAATCTCTAAAAGTCTTATCTTCATTTTTATAAAATATAACATTTAAATTGCACGCACTTGATATGTGCTATGATAAATGCTATGATCATCATACATCCAAGATTTTTAATCATTCGATTTAATGTGAAATCGGAGAAGTCAATCATTCCATGGCAAATAATTAATTGACTATATATATATTTAATTGACGGCAATAAAAATGGGATACTCGGCGGACATTTCGATAACGTTAAGCGTTATATTACTTTAACTTTTTACAAGAACGAGCGAACGGCGTGTGTTCCAGCATAAGAAATATTTTAATGTAACAACCTGTTCGCAATACAATTCTGAATAAAATAAATGCGATATGAGAAAGCATCCTTCTGCATCAAACACTGTGTCTCTTGTACGAGTAAAAACCTATATTCTTAGTATTGATATTTGTCGAGGTATGTTAAAGCACGATACTCCCCTTCCACTCATTCGAATTATTTGTCGAAATATTCGATAAAATGTTTGCAGAAAAAAGAAAATAAATATTATGACGCGAACCGCGTTACCCGTAAATTATGTTGTTTTCTTTCCCACCCGTAGGTATCCAATTTCCCAGTGAATGCCGGAACGTTCAATCCGTAAGAAACTGAGTTCGACGTAATATACGTGCCAACAGGATAGGTATGCGGAAAATTTTAATACTACATTCGGTCTTACTAACTCAGAAAGGGGTACACTATACGATTTATGCCTACGCCAGAGAAATAGTAGTATCTATATTAAACGCAATAGTATATGCATGATTGCATTGGACATTCGCAATCGCAAACTGTATTCATTTTATCCTTTGGCAGGAACGCTAAGATTAAATAAAATATTCATCTGTTTTCTAACTAGACGTTTGTTAATCTTATGCCATTTTACAAACGCAAAAATAAATTGTTAATAGTTATGTAAATGGACGAGTTAATAAGATTAAAATAAAATAGGTACGTTAGAAAAGTTAATGAAATAAACATTCTTAGTTAATGAAATAAATTATATCAGAACGTGACATGTTACTACAATATATTTCATGTCCTTTTTTTTCTCTCTCATCTCTATTTGTAATGCATATTTAAAAAATCTCTGAATACACTTCTTTTTTGCGCTAACTCATATTTAAATATTTAATACTGGAAGTACATATAAAGATAAAAAGAACGTTCAGATTCAGATGCAAATTAAATTTTATTTTTATAAAAGAAATATTAAAAGAGAGATAAAAAGAAAATGAAGAAAAAAGTAGACAACATATTAAATATTTTTCACAAATGTTAATAATTTTTTCATATCTATAAAAATATCAATGTATTTTTACTTTATTAGCTTATTTTTATTTTCATATATTTTAATGTATTTGGTATATTATTCAATATTAATTTAAATACAAATTAGGATACAAATGTATCCTAAAAATACAAAAAAATTTTTTTTAATTTCTTTAATATTTTTTAAAAATAATATATCTTTAATAATAATTTTATATGTATAAGTTATTTGGCAAAACATAACAATTAATATCTTAATTAGACTTAAATAATTTAAATAAATAATTTTTTTTATAAAAACCACTATATTATTATTTATTATTTTTATACTTTATCAATAAATTATTTTTCTTTCATATTTAGATTGGTTTATAAATTTTATTTGATCACATACATTCATAATGTTTCACAATCAATTTCCGTTAGGAAATAAAAAATCATAACGTGTGTTAATACGTAACATAGAACGTAATATATAACGAGCTTTATTTCTGTATGAATATATCATCTCTGATATAATAAATCGATAGATAAATTGCTTCGGAATATTACATATTAATTTTAATCTATCCTAATCGATCCATTTAAAATTAACAGCTCTATGATGAAATATATCTGATATGTGCAATATTTCTGTATTACTGTATTGTACTGTATTACTTGAATTAATATATACATATATCTAAATATGTTATACATCATATCATCTAATACAATTTCCACAGATTCATTCCCGCTATTTAAAATAAAATATAATTTATGACTCACAGGTACAATGCGCAACAGCGAAGTTATGCATACTATGTTGTAAACTACGTTGAATTGTAAAATACAGATATATCCAAGTTATTCAATGTCCAAAATAATTCATATTATAAATAAAATTATTTTTAATAAAGTTATTTTTTGTGCGTATTAAATTTTTCATTCTTCTCTTTAAACAATTATTTATTAATATAATTTCCGGAAAAGTTTGTAAATTTTATAAATAAAAGTTTAATTATTTTATATATAAATAATATTAATATAAAAAATTAGAAGTATGAAATCTTTATAGAATTAATTATAATTATAAATATATTAAATATATTTTGTAAAGTATTTTTAGGTACCTCTTGTCAAGTGTAGTATTATAGATATTTTACACATATATTTTTACATAATAATATAAAATGAAGGACGATGCCGTGTGTCGTCGCAACGATAAATAATTAATTCCACAAGATATCATCATAAATAATGTATGAAATAAAATATTACTCACATCCCATGATTGCTCCACTGTGCTTCACTGATGCCTTCACTTCTCTCGTGCTCCATCGTTCTTCATGACACATACACACACTTATTCACGAAAATATTATACTTTATTTCGCACTGTTACCGTGTAATACAATTAATAAAGTTAATAATTCGAATTATTGACTATTAATTGGAACGCGATGAATCAAAGAACGAAATTTTACAATACATCTCGGATGTATAAATCTCGCGAAAAACACGTACTATCGATAAACAATGATATATCATAGCTTTTCGTTATTTGAATGTTTCAACCTCAATGGTTCTTATATTGTTTCATATTTTGAAAAATTTTAAAATAACAAATATAAACAGGTTGAAAATCCAAAACGAAATATACAACACCACGCATTAAAGAAGAAAATATATGTAAAAAAATATCCGTAAATATTATGCTAAAGTAATAATTCCTATTTGTTTTAATTCACTTTTTGATCGAGTAACTTGCACCAAACACTTATCTTGTAAAATACTCGTCACTTCAATACTCTAACGTTAATAATTAATCGAGTTCAATAACTAATAATTATTTTTATAAAATACTCTATAAAATATCTGAATATGAATCTTTTAGAAGATAACAGCAATTGCTACCTAACTGCTTTACATTGCGAGTGATAATAATGTAACTTCGTGTAAGCAAACGCGGCGTTCAACAACAAATATCAACAACAAATATCAAGGCCACATGTTAAACATTATTTTGATCTGTCGAAATATCGTATTCGAATCGTTATAAATTAAGTTCATGTTGAATATTATATTCTTTACGTTCTAATTAATTTGGTGAATAAATTACTGTTGCATATTTTATGTTTTGTCTTATGGACAAATTAGCATCGCTTAATATAATGATTAATTTCGTGTCTTATAAATTCTTCTGTGACGGTAATATTATTATTTAAATCTTAATTTGACAAATATATTGAAATTTGATTAATACAATATATTTCATATATCATTAACCGTAAATTTTAATTATTACACAGTTATTGTTTAATCCATTTTTAGTTAAAACTGTAAGTAATAGATTTATTATATTATTTGCTAAAGTTTAATATTTGTTTCAAAAATAAAGTTTATTTTCGAAAAGAGAATCTTTTTTTTTTAATTTTTGTGATAAGAAATAGAATTGTAATAAAATATAATAATAAAAATAATTTTTATAAATATTAAAATTAATTTATGAGAAATATGTAATAATATTCTTATTTTTTTCAATTTACTAAAATCGCGTTCAAATTTAATTTTCTGAAAACATAAACAGAAAAATAATGATAAATAAACATTTATAAACATTTATAATAATAAATAATTTTTTGGTTAAAACAATAATAAATCTTATTTTACATTATAACTATATTATATAATTATTAAATTGAATAACTTTTCTAAAAAACAGTACTTTATCGTTTATTTATTAAAGTTTCATTGAAAAAAAGAATTAAATAATTTACATGCAGTGATAACATTTCCTATTATTACTACTGACAAGATAATGTCCTTAGCAGATGCAATAAATGCAACAGAGAAAAAGAAAAGTAAAATTACAATGTCTATGCAAACGTTTCCAACAATTATGTTAGCTTTAATAAAAATACATTACAAAATCGCAATATTTGATTTTTCTTAAATTAAATTACGATAGAAGAAGATATTACAGAAAGTTACATTCACGGCGAGTCTGATCTCCGTCCATCTGCTCTTATCATTATTTAAACATTATCGAAACTACGGAGATGAGTGTAATGAACTTTAAAGTTCGCGTTTTCTTGCAATAATATGCTCTTTCTTTACCGTTATTTAATACCCGTCTTGATCGTGATGTTATTGCGGAATTTCTGTCCTCTCCCATGAAGAAAGCGAATTATCGCACAATTTTATCTCGAGAACTCGTTTGCATACTTTTGCCGATAGCGAAATCCGTTTAACAACCCTCAGACAATACGACCCCATCTAGGGCAAGCAAGTATAAACAGGCAATCAGGTTCGGTCCCAAATCCGAAATAGCAAGATAAATAAGTTGATAGGATGATGCTAATTGCGATACCGAGAGCACCTACTGCGTTAAAGAGATAACAAGGAGTCCATTAGCGTTAACGAAGCCGACTAGCCAAATCCATTTTTGCACAAAGTTTCGTCGCGCGCAATAATGAATGCTAATACAGTTACGCGACGCACATGTTCCTGTCAATTATGAGACTTTAAATTGTTTCGAGGTATATTAAGGATTCAAGGTGTAGCTCTACTCGTGATGATATAACGCAATTCGTACGTTTAGTGTTTTGCTAAAAATATAAAGTTAAAGAATCATAAGAAAAATATTATAATCGAGAAATTTAGAATTAAGTTAACTGAGAGGAAAATTGAAAATTAAAAGTCACTTACAATGCCTAAAGTGAATTATATCGATGATATAATAACAATAAAATAATCACAATATATTTTAAAATCTGTCGTATTTACTCGTATTTATATTGTAAATATTGAAATTATATAATTAATTAAAACAAAATATTAACATTAAATAATTATTACAAAAACAGTTAATATCAATGTAAAAGTAAAATAATCTATGTAAATTTTTCTTTGGCTATTTATATACATGATATATCAGATATATAAACTGATAGTTACTTTGATGTGAAAGAGCATTGCGATCAAAGTAATGAATAAGTATGTCTGCGACGATGAATCTACATTGATTGGATTGCGTTCGTTTGATTACGGTGATAACCCATACAGCGTTGAGGATACGACGTTTAAATTGCGTAAATTGAAAGGTTTTTCACAAACAAGTCATAATTTAAAGGTCTTCGTTACATTTCATTGATATGATATCGTGTAAGCCACAGCAGAAGCTTCATAATAAAATGTTTCAGAAGTTTGCAAGTATAAATTTTTTTCTTTAACACATACATAAAAATTGAAGAATTTCAGTTGGATCATCAAGATCCGTGCAAATTGATAGATCATCATTTGTGTAAACAAATTTTCTTTTAACAAATATACAGAAATATATGATTTAACTACTCAATATTTGCAAATTAGAAAATTATAAGAGAGAGAAAAAGAGAGAATAATAGAAATATATTTGCGTTACACATTTAATTGATTTTTTAATTTTAAAACGTATAGTTTTTCATATACGTTTTGTATTTTTAGGGAAATAAGAATCCATTATAATATAACTAATAAAATAATAATTTGTTTATATATTGTTTATATATGTTATGTAATACTGGACTGTACTTTAATACAAACCTGTAACTCGGTTTGCCGTCAGTTAGGGGATAAACATTTGCTAACGTCAGCTATCGTTGAAGCTCGTCACATCAGATTGTTTTCGATACTTGATATAATATCGTGATATGATCCCTATTGATCCTCAACGATAAAATTCTAACTTGTTAGCAACAATGTTTGTCATGTAAAATAAAGTATCATTGCATGGCTATTAATTAAAAAATAAATTTATTATGCTAATAGAATGTTCTAATATTTCTTGATATAGAAATACATAAACTCTATTTATATGTATAAAACTTGATCATTTTTGTACATATGTAAAGAGATATAAATGCTTTGATAAAGATATAAATGCTTTCGACGTAAACTAGCAGAGTAACCGTCAATGAGTAAGCAAAAGCTAAACAGTGACGGAACTTCTTGATATACTGCATCAACAAATGCTACGGTATTTAGAGATAAAGCACATTCATACAAGCGTGTAATTCGAGTAGCCGTTAGTTAAAGGATCATTATTCACCAGTGTCAGAGCTGAAACTTGTTATCGTATATCTGCGGCATTATAACATTGCTCTTATATCATCGAGAGTTTCGTCAATTTCAAACGGTAATAATTTATCGTAAAAAATGCAAAGTACGAGAAAAAAAGAAACTTCGTATTTCGCGAAGTTTTGAGTTAGAGATATCTGAAAAATAATGAATATGATTCAAATGTCACATATTATTTTTTGTGGATTAAATTGGTCTATCTTACAGATATGAAATATGCACGGGAGCGAATAGTCAACGCAAATAGATGACTTAGAGAAATGATCGTAGCGAACTTACGAGGGCCAACCAGTAGCCACCGACGACAAATTTGGCTGTCTCGACCGCTAATACGATTACACGTACGCGTGCACGTCCATAACTATCGTCAACTCGATTAGTCGATTCCATAGGCAGCATACCTCCACGATCGAGAAACGGCAGCGAGACCGTTTGGTCACGTACCCCCTAGAAGATCTTCGACCGCGAGCAACTGCTTTAACGATGGCGGGGAGGGGGGGGGGGGCTCGTAGAGATTCCACCTCACGGCATAAATGACAAAAGCAATTTTGCCCGGCAATAGCTCTAGCCTTAAATGCAGATTTAAAATTATTAAATATCCTTCTTTTCGAATATAGTTTTCGAGTATATACTTTTTATCATAACTTTTTATTACAACTTTTTTTGAAAAAAAAAAAAAAAAAAATTCCTTGTTTCATGAAAACGTAAATTTTTGAATAGTAAAAGTTATCAATCTTTTTTACAAAAAATAAAAATTTTCAAAAAAGTGCCTGAATTTTTCAAGATTTATTCAAAATTGAATTGAATCATTTAAATCTTAATATTAATGTATTCTCGAATTTTTTTATAATATACTTCAAATTTTTTTCTCCCTTTAGACTCTAACTTTACTTGTAAAAATTTAGACACATTTATTTTATTTATTGTCTCATGTTACTGAAATTTTAGAATTTCTATGTTGAATATTGTTATTAACGTCTGTGTATTCAATTTCGTTGTAATCCATTATATAAAATATAAAAAATATTTTTTCTCAAATATTTATTTTATTTTTTGTTTTTATTGGTTGCTATATTTATATGTTTTTAATAAAAATAAAGGAATTTTTTGCGTAGAGTCTAGTTTTTTCACTGTTATTCTAGCCCGCACACAAAAAAATATTATTACTGTGATATGTTTCAGAAAAGTCTGCAATACTGGTTTTGCAATACTGGTTTGCCGACATTCATTAAAACATTCTCGACAAAACGCTTAACAATATTGATGCCGAATCGCGGAAAAGGATATGAAATCGCGCCTCTTGTGGAATCGTCTCGGAGATTCCATATTCTGTGTTTCTAGAATGCTTCACTTTATCACAATTTGTTTCTTTTAAAAAAATTGCTTGAGAGTAGAAAAATATTTTTGCGAAATTTCTTCCTTTCTTTCTACATTATAATTTTATCACAATATATATATTTTATATCTATTATTATACATGTATTAAAAATAACGTCATTATTAATTAGCAAGAAAATCAATTATCATGATTTCATATAGACGTATAAGATGTGGAAAATAAGTAATATCAATCACAAACTAATTTAAATTATTTAAATTAAGACGTACAAATTACATAATCGCAATTAAATATCCTTTTCCCCGTTACGAAAACAGTGTTCTCTCCAATGTATTCCAGTAATCGTAAATCGAAGTATGGACAGCCTAAGCCGACGCAATTTCGGTGGATGTGCACAAACGACGCACGTGCGTCCGCCCCGTGAGCGCATTCACATGCAAATGACACACGCGGGGGTGGTAGAGACGGTAGTTTCGCGGCGACCGACATCGGGAGATCGTGATCAACATTCCTCTTACCTGTTACGCGCCGAGGGTAAACCTACCCCGGGGTTTCTCCGTTGCGCGCGGTGTCGGCTGTGGCAGCTATCGGCGAAACGCCGAATCCCGCTCGGCTCGTATCGGTCACGTGCACCACCGTAGTGCCGTTTTCGTTTGGCAAACCTGCAACAATATCGCGCAACACAAACATCGATCCCAGGTTCATTGTGTTGAGCGTTTCCAAGCGCGCGCAACACAATCGCGCGGAACCGCGCGTGCCGGCGAGAGTACGCGCGTCTGTTATCGTCTGTTATCCTTCTCGTCGCCGCCGTACGGCCGTGTCTTGACGTATCTTTGGCCTCCTTTCCCCGGTTTTACGCGACGCGATAACGGCCGCGAGGAACAATGGCGGCCAACTCGGGTTCGCTCGCCGTTCACGTAACTCGCACGTCGGTTCGATAGCGAGATCACGATCGGTAACTATCTCATTTCGATTACCCTTATCGCGGTATATATCTCGAATTTCTTCGCCGCCTCCCTCCCCCCTCCCCCCCGCCTCCCCGAGTCCTAGATTGGCCAGGGAATAAAGATAGTCTCTTTATGTGTATTTCCGAGCACTCAAACGGCGCGGTCGTTTGCGCATAATGTTGGCTTTATACACAGACTCCGTTTAGATTATGAGTTAACTTTCAAAGTACTTTAAAGTAATGCGACTACTTCGACGCTTTTTGCTGCGTTTACATAGTTTTACGAAATTTCAACAAGTTAAAGATAAATTCAACAATTAAGGTCCCTCGAGAGAGCGAGGCGTCCTCTTTCTTATAAAATATTTAATCGGGCGATCCTTCCTTTATTGACGACATGCATAGAATACAAACAAAAACCAAATCTTTATCTGATTTTAATTCAATCGCTTTAAATTTTTACTCATTCACAAATAAATGTGATGTGTTTCTATATAGTTATTACGTCGATAAAGAATTAATAAATTTAATTCTTTCTACTTCGTGATATTATCAATAATTTGCAAGTTAACAAAAGGTAAAATAACGTCTCCGCCATGTCTTTATTTACAAAATATATATAATAAATCAATAAACCATAGAATAAATCTTAATTTATAAAATCTTCATTCAATTATTTTCAATTTTCTTTAACTAAAATGGACACACGATGGATTACTATTAAATATTATTACATACGTGGAGAGCTAATAAATTTGATTATAAATAGAGAGCTAATAAATTGAAAATTCTTTATTTCATGATATACTATTGCAAAAGACAAAAATAACCATCGTTCTCTTAAAATATAATAAATAAAATCGTTCGATAAATCGCACATAATAAATCGCAGGAAAGAAAAATTTATTCAGATTTTTGTGTCATCTCTCTCTCTCTCTCTCTCTCTCTCTCTCTCTCTCTCTCTCTCTCTCTCTCTGTTTTTCATAGAGATTTGACAGTTAATCTTTATAGCGGAATGGATCGCATTGTTTCATCTTATATGCGGTTTCGCAACAATAATTGCATCGGACTATTTCATATATCATCGTGATTATCTTTAAGCCTTACGACACGACGTTAACCGAGCTACAGATATCTTGTGCGTCATATGGGTGGACGCGCGTACGCAACATATGCATAACTTGTTAGAGCCTACCTGGAGTGCCCTGGAATTCAAGAGGCTGCTGATAAGCGCGCAGACGTAGATAACGTCGCGCGGGCGCGTTTGTCGTGGCCGACGATTAAATTGCGAAGATCTTGCGCACAATGGAACAATAGGAACATTAAATATTATTCTGAAAATGAAAATTCGAAATAAAGATCAAATATACGCACAATGGACACAAATAAGTATGAGATGTAGCTGTATTTACTGAATGCGCTTCTATGCTTGGACGAGAGGTTGCCATCCGAGCAATCATGAATCTAGCATTTTCTACCGAACAACTAATACAACCTTAACACTGTGCTAGGTTTTGAAAATTGCACTAGTGCACCAATAATGCAACTTTAGTGCGGTTCAATGGAACATTTACCATTCTACTGTCTATTGTTACGATAATCTCATGATTTAAAAAGAAAGATAAATAAATTATTAATGGAAAGCAGCTAGCAACTGTTATCTATTGCAACTGTTTAAAATAATCAGACTATTTCTGATATTAAATGAAAAAAAATGATGTTAAGTTAATAAAGGATAAAAGTGTCAGTGAAAATATTTTTCTGAAAATATAGTAATATATGTTAAAAAATTGCATGCACGCACGTGCAAGTTCAGAATCTTTTTACGCACGTATAATTCGATGATTCGGATTCTTTTCTCATATTATAGAAATCTAAAATTAGACCATAGCGTGACCATCTTCATTTCGATTCGCATGATCACTTTGTGCTAAATTCGCGGTGCTTCGCGCCGGTTCGGAATAATAGATCGTTTTATATTTTATATTTTAACTTCGTACTTCTTCCATTAATGGCAATAAAACCTGGACTCATTGAAAACGATGAATTGAAAGAGAAATGGATGTCGAAGAATGTTATTCGACATTTGCGATTGCAATTAACACCTTTTGTTATATATTCGACGATCGAATCGCTTGTTGAATGTATCGCGCTTTTGTCCACGTGGAATACGATCGGTAGTATTCATTAAATAACACGAAATACAACCGGATTACACACATACATCCACATATGTAATACGAAATCTTCTTTAAAGCTACGAAAATCTAATTCCTCAAGTAACCGTCCGCTATGTCCAGATTAAAATGAATTTAATATATACTTATGTATAATAATTATTAAAATGATTTTTTAAAGAGATTTGAAAAAATGATTTTTTAAATTATATTAATTTAATGAATAAATTCTTTTATTATAAATTATATTAATTTATTAATAAACCAAACTAACTTAAACATTTTTAAAAAGCGCACTACAATGAATTTGAAAACAATATCATCAATTGCAGACAATTTGCAGACAATATCCAAATTTTTACTTAAGAAATTCTAATTAATATTATGATTTTGAAGTTTTAAATAATTATATTTCCAATATTTTTATTTTGTAGTATATAATCTAAATTAAAACAATGCGATTGAAAATAATATCCTTCATTACTTATTCGTAATCATTTCGATGAATATTTCGAAATTAATTTTTATTATATATTCGTAATCACTTTGCGGTAAAAATTGTGTTATGCATCGAGACTCAAATATCGGATTTCTTCAAATTCATTGTTTTGCATTGCTGTCTTTTATTTTGGCTTGCGCGAGAGATAGTCAGCAGACCAACCAACACAAAACAGCAAGGATTAAAGATGCACATGCATGCAGACATATGTATGTAGTTTGTATCTTCCCTTTGTCTTTCTCTGCACTTTGAAAATCTGGACTATCACGTGACACTATCTTCCTTTCAACTGACGCAGCCACTTTGCGCTAAGTTCACAGTGCTTAACGTTAAATCAAAGTAGCATCGCGTTTGCCTCGTATTTTTCTCCATATTTTTCACGTTTAGACTAAAATCCGCGCGAAAACAATGGTCGACAGTGCTAAATCGAACAACGGACGTTCGCTAAAGAGTTATTATATTAATTAACGCGAGTAATCGCGATAAATATCTCGTAATCGCCTCGTATAGAAATTATATATATCGTTAGTTGGAACATCAATGTGGATGTTTCAAGATACGTCATTTCCAGAGAATTCCGGATGAATATTCTGTCTGAATATTAGAAGTGACGAGATTGGAGCAAGTAAAGTACTCGACGATACGTTCGTTTCTCGAGTCTCGGAATCACCGCGATAATTTTATGACACGGCGAATTGCATGAATTTGCTGTCGCGTCGTATGAATCTTTTGTACGCAATACCAACCGTGAACTCTAGCTGGCGAATGAGAGTGGAAAGATCAACGGAAAGAATAACAACGTTCGCGCGCGAAGGTGACACGCGTCTCGTGCGAGTTAAGTTGGTTGTGACTCGAGGATAATAACCGACCGCTCGCGCGAACGTTCCTCCCCGAAATAAACACGCGGGCACAGTGGTGCGTCGCGCGACTTTGTGTTGTGTATGTTTTTTCATCGCGCGCGTAACGTAAGATCGTGAACGAAAGTAGGTATCTACGCGCACGGTGTAACGGCAGGTTGGCGCGACGGTGGAAGGGGCAAGCGGGATCGCGGCGCGTTCGGGCGAAATCGGCTGGCCGCCGATGTCTCACGAAGCGCTCCGAAAGCAAAGCGCGCGGCAGACGGTCTTTGCGCGTCGAGCTCACCGGTCGCTCTTTCACGGTCACGCTTCTGTCTCGTATTACAAGTCGACATTCCGCCGACAAGGACGACGACGACAACGACGACGACGATAACGACGACGAAGACTCGGATCGACGTTCGATCGAGTATCGCGCGAGTCACCGCGACGTCGGCTCGCGCCCGCGTTGAATCAGAATCGCGCTGAGCCCCGCGCCGATTTCTGAGTTCTCTTGAGTTTTGTGTTCCACCTCGCGGTTGCGAAAACTACCTACAGTTCACGTTCTGGGAAATTTGGTTTTGCGACAAAGTGTTTCTTTTTTCTGTGATGTGCACGGGAGCTGCCAGCGGCCGCATCAGGATGACGACGATCACTGCCTGGGCCTGTGTCTTCGCCGTGCTGTGTTCATCGATTGTTGAAGGTGCGCGTGGCATTAGTTACATAATCACACGGTGAAATCCTGTTATGACGAATGTCACTGATTTTTAACGTGCCCGACAGAGCGGACGGCGTTCACCATGACGGGCATCGGACGCGTATCGATGTATCGCGAACGCCGCGATCGACTCGGTTCTAAATAATTCGTTATAATGAGATTTTACCGTGGTTTCTATATCCGTCGTATAGCCGCATTTTTTCCGACGTACGTTTGAGAATTCGTGATTTCGAATGTGTGATGCCAATGAAATAACCTCGACACATCGCGATTTATATCGCGCCGCGGTCAATCGTCGGTATTCGCCGCAACGCATTTAGGAAGAGGAGAAATAGAGAGAGGGAGAGAGAGAGAGAGAGAGAGACAGAGAGAGGAAAAAGACCGGAAGACGCAGCTTTCCCATCTCTTTGTGACTTCTATCTTGCGGAACGCAAATGCGTTTAGGCAAATGTCGGACGGCTCGCTAACTTTTCCTCTCTCGGCGTCGCACGCGCGAAGATTCGCGAGCAAGGGAAACTCGAGGGAAAACTCCGGGCGCTTTGAAGTCAGGGAAAGTTCTCGACGGATGTGCGCGACGCAGTAATTCTCCACACTGCGTAACGACGCCCGTCGATGTACGAAACGAATATAAACGCTGGCGGGAAATGTGCTGTCGACGCCCGTCGTTGCCGACTCTCGTCGCCGGAACTCTCGGCCCCGATGGGGACAAGATTTAGACGTCTATCCCTGAATGCGCGTATCTCGCTTCGGGCGAGGCTAATGGCGCGTGATATAAACGTGACACCGACAAAATATTCCGCGGATAATTAATGAATCGCCACGTGAGTGCAATACGTCCCTGCGCGCGACGGTCGATTAATAGCGCGATATTGATATTAAATATACAAAATTCTCCGCGGGGAAGAGAAAATGTGTAGTCACGGCGTAAAATATAACGAGCGAAATTCGCCAAATTCGCGACGTGATTATAATGAATATGAAATTCGATATAGGCGACATAAATATATTATCGCCATATCGCGTGTAAGATTCGGCGGGATTTATCGCGCGATATAAATGTAACGTGCACAAAATTCGATTGAAATATGTGTATGGTAAATATAACTACTACTATGGTAAATATAATAATAATGTGCAAATACTGGGAGAGATTTTAATAGCGTAAAAAATATGGAATACAATAAAATACGGAATAACTGTTGAAGAGTTGGGAAATACAGCTCGTATAATACGAAATTTAAGAAGTGATTAACATACGATAGTAAATACAATTCAAAGGCGAATTAATATTTTAATGTAAATATAACGCGACAGTTTTTTGTGAACGCGATAGGAGATATCGTACGCGTATTTGTCCGCTTTCGAAACAAAACGGTTCCTTGACATCGCAATAGATTACAGCTAATCGATCATTGAACCAGATAACGAAGCATAGTAGGGATCGTATGTGTGTGCGTCTGTGTGGCTTAAGAATTATATGGACGTGTACATTTCACACTACATTCATATTCGGATTAATGCGTTATGAGTATAGCAATGACGAAAAATATTAATAATTGAAACACTACCATTTTATATGAATGAAAGTTATTGGAAAGTACTCGATGTAAGGAAATTAAAATAGATTTTCATGTCGATATCGATTCAATACGATATATAGGTTAAGTCTATTGCAATATCTCTAACATGCTGAGGCAACACGATTTTAAAATTTAGCAGAATTAAATCAAGAAGTTACTCTATTTCGTTTGTAAACATAATTTTTCTCGGTTGTCGTCTGTAGAATCGATTTTCCGCGGAAACTTTGTTATGAAACTTGCTCCGAAAGGGTCGACTTTTCCATCACCATATTAAGTAACTTTAATAACTGATAGGTTATCATAAGATTACACATTTCTGAGTCGTATTATATTTTCCTCGAAAGTCGAAACGAATAGGGAAATTATTGTATTTTGAGCTCGCAAGTGAAAGATAGGTATTATTGCTAAGACCCTTTTGTTTCCGAGAAATTTGAAATGCTGATTATTCGCTCTCTAATATCAGAATAATGATATGTATTCTGAGTGAAACGCATGTTGAATAATGAACATTGATACTTGGATAATTATATCATTATTAATGTTTTGTTTGCAATTTGATTTAGAAAATATATAGAAAATATATAGAAAATATACTTTTTATATAACTTTTAGTTCGAACAAAAAATTAGAGAAAATACTGAAGTTTTTTTAAAACAATGAAAAGATTAAGATAAAACAAGATTATCAGAAATATAGAAATATATTTGTCAAAATAGGATTTATTTTAACTCGCAAATCTAACATTCTACACTGATCAAATCTGCGATATGAAAAAATTTGGTTGTGATGAAAACGAATGTATTGATTGATTTGCTTGTTGTATCCGTAAGAATAATATTGGCACGGAAACATAAATGTTTGTTTTTATTTAATTATGATTTGTGGATACCTGTGAAGTTTATTCGCGCGCTTCTGATAATTCCGCATTTTATCTTTCGCAATTTTTAAATTCCTGATTTTTAAAATATATTTCGTGTGAAATCATCACACGCTAAAATAAAGTTGATATACTTTTATATTTTGATTTATTTATACTGAACATTTATATAATAATTGGCTAAATTTGAAGCAATTATGACTGTTTGATTTTCTTTCTTCTCAATAATGAATTCTATTATTTGCTAAATATTTTGTTTTGCAAAATTATATTTATCTAACTGTAATAATTTCTTTCTTATTAATTAACACAATTATTTTCATTCAGGAAAATTAAGCATTAATAATTCAAGCATTAATGTTCAAATATAGAGAATTAATATCTTTTAATAATATAAAATTTTAAAAGAATAACGAAGAATAATAAAGAATAATAAGAATAATAAAATCTTACATTTAATTTAAATTGGAGAGATGGATTTTAATAGATTTCGTTTGATTTAAGCAATTGTTACGTTTTTGATATGAAAAATTGAAAAAAATTGTGATAAATAATAGTTTTCTATCAAATTTTTGTTAAATAGATACACAATTTTATATTTATTAAAGAATTCCACATCATTAATTTTTGTCAGCTTCATATCGTGATGTACGTGATTTTAGCCGTTTCTGCTATTTAAATATTTTAATGTTAAATTATTTTCGATTAATTGACGTGAAATATTAACGAAGTGACAGCCGATCGTTCGTCAGGAACGTCGGCAGGATGAACAATTAATACCACGATATAATTGAAGAAAATTTCTCGTTACCCGTGAGTAACTTGTCGCAACCTATTAAGGCTTTAGACCGGAACGTTGATTATTTTGCAATTATCGTAGCAGTCTTATTTAAAAGCGAGCACGTTGGAACTCGTTATATTATTTCTCACGATACGACATTAACTCTTAACTGAACAATTATTTTCTTGTTACTTTTTTATCAAAGTAGAGTAATTCGATGATTTCGCTTGGCTTGATTATTATTTCCTTAGCATATTAACATTTCTCAAATAATTATTTTAAAGATTTTTTGAAAAATGAAAAGGTAGATTAAATATAAATATTTGAAGCTCGAAGCTTATAATTGAGATTAAATTAATCGAGACGTTTTGACAGATTAAAACTAATTTCTAGAGTCCGAAATGAGTCCGTCCTTTTTAATTCCGGCCAAAACCGAAACCGAAAACCTAAACTTTCATGGAAATTATGAAAAGAAATATGTATAGACACGCGCACAAAAATATACTATATATTTCTTTTTTAATAAACATTATAATGTTTTGTTTGTGCTAATAGAAACCTCAATTTTTGACCGAAACTAACCGTAACTAGTCGAAATCGAAATTTTGATCGTATTTCACTAATTTCAAATTTGATTAATAATAATGGACGAAAATATTTTGTTTTATATTTCATGGGTTTGGTATGATTTTAGCAATATTCGCTATTCTACGTAGTCTGAATTTGATCATCATACTAAACGATACTGCCTCGAAGTCTTTTAAGTTGCCTATTTCCCATTTTACCTACTTATATTTCTTGTTCGTAGTGCTATATAAGGCGACACGAAACAAGTACAAGTTTGAGGCAAAATCCAATACGAGGCATCGATTTAGTTGCGCGACCAACGACCGATACCAGCGTTCTATTTGCTGTTGCTCGATGTGATCGAGCGAAGAACCGGATGGTTCTTATATCGGAATAAAGATCTTATGCGGATTACAGGGATTTATTTTTAATGTAAGGAATTTGTCATTCTTAGTGCACTCTTAAATATTATAAGCTTTGCATACGCATTACATTAATGCTGCGTTACGGTAATTCGCGATAAATTAATCCGCTTTGCGAAGTTTTATTTTTGTCAATTTCAGGGATTAAAATCGTATTAACTCGAAATTTTTGAAATATAAATATTTTTTTTAGAAAAGTGTGTTATCGTATCGAAACGTATGGCATATATTTGGTACATTATCCCTGGTTGTTCGTCCTCGAGTAAGCGTGTCAGCGATCGATATACTTGCGATGTATATATTTCGGTAGAAATGTGATGTAGTAAAAATATCACGTGTATATCAACATCGCGTGCGCGGCATCATAAAGTGATCTGGAATACGCTTTGGGGAAAGTTTAAGGTCGCATTTGCACAAAACTTGCCTCCCGCCTAATGCCACTCCGATTGAACTCGCACTCACCTTGAGCGCTGTAAGGAAAGGTCGATGTAAATCTGACGCAATTGCGAATGCTAGGCGTGGGACGTCACGGTACTTGCAATAGAACGCAAGGTGCATTCCGAGTAAATTCCTTGGTGCAATTCGCATTTCTGGGATAACCCGACGGGCGAGACTTATTTCGCACGTACAACGGATTCGTTGCACGAGAGGAGATATAATTTCATAAGTGCACTTGTTGCAAATGACGTCATATACTCAACGACGAATTATTATGATACAGTCATGCATGTCGTAACCTAATTCCGAAGACGGAGTGAGTCACACGATCGATGAATGTCAGTTGTTGCTTTGACTTTGATCGTAAATGCAACGTGCATTCTCGAAAGATGTCGATGATAATGTCACAGTGACCTAGAGAAAACAAGAACTCAATTAGGAATATATTTTATAGGATATTTTCATCGATTCTATTTTTTTTTAATAATATATAGAAAAATATGATTACAATGAATAATAAATTTTAAATAAAATGAGTTATAATGAATATTTTATTTAAAGTATAATTACTGCCTTGAGCTATTTATAGAATATAGAAATTAAAAGGCTATGAAAAATAAAAGAAATTCTATTAAAAAATTTTAGAATGAATAAATTAAATTATATATTCATGATATGTACAATTATATTATCATTAATTTTTTTCATTTCCTTTTTAATGAGAAAAAAAATAGCCTTTTTAAACAATATGTTTTGTAAATTTGTATAACCCGACGATTTAAACAATAAATTCTATATATTGTTTAAAGAAGCTGTCTACGTATATAGATTTTATATTTTTTATGAAATATATTTTATCGATTCTAGTTAAGTAATTAGAATACATAAATGAAATATCAAAATATCTCAATTAATTTATCAAGCTTCGCACTTTGAACATTTAAGATTAAGTGGTTAATTTATATTTTTATTATTAAAAAAATCTTTAAAGCAGAATATGATATTTCAGAAATATTTGCCATAACAAATGGTTTCAATAATCCAAACCAAGCAAAATCATATTTCACTTTTATATAAAAGTAACAAAAAAATAATTGTCCGATTAAAAGTTAATGTCGTATCGTGAGAAATAATATAACGAATTTCAATGTGCTCGCTTTTAAGTAAAATTGTTATGATAATTACAAAATTTATAATTCTACTATTTTTGTTTCAAGTAAAATTAATAAATAGTGTACAATGAAAGATATTAAAAATATTCTTTTATTAACTGTTTTGAAAACTGCAGTTTGGAAATAATAAAATTTATGTTCTAGATATTGAATATATATGCGGAATATATACGTAATAAACAATGTTTTTCATTTTAAAAATTATAAATCTGTTACTGTTTTTTAAAGCTTTTCGTTGGCAAATGTTTCACCAGCCTCTATTGAGAAAGAATTTTATCTTCCGCTACGTAAAATAATATAAAACTTTAATGGCTGAAAAAAACTCTGTAAAAATTTGTTTTCGTTGTTACCTGGTACTCTTTGCAAATTATTACGTCGAGATGCGTGTTTTGTATTTACGCACAAGAGAGTATTGGTCACCGCAGAAGCTGTAAAAATATAACGGAAGCTGAAGGGAGATTTTCGAAAGTCAGTAAAAAACACTTGTTTGGTTGAGAGAGAATATTTATCTACAAACAACGTAAGAGAGGGAAAGGAAAACGGATAAAAAGAGGCAAGAGAGAAAGAGAGAAAGACTGATAAAGAGGGTGAGAGGGGGGAGGGAGAGTGATGATATTGTTCAGAACGAAGAGAAAATGGATGACTGAGGGTTTAAATTTGATACCTTGATATGTGCGTGGTTGTTGGCAAAACTGTACCTTCGGATGGATAAATACGAAAAGACCCGCGGTGATTCGGCCGTACCGAGTGAGTGTATTTGAAAATTTTCTGTCTCCGTTTGGACACATACGATTGCAGCCGAATGCGGTCGAGCTCCAAGTTTGCTTTGTAAACTGAACCACGAAGTTGCAAGGTAGTAGTAGTCGTTTCCAGATTTTGCGGAAAATATATCATTTCTCTGCATTGAGGTTTTCCTTCGGATAAAACATCTGACGAGTCTTTCATAAACTTTAAAACGCGATACGTGTTGTTAAGTAATCTTATCAGATATTAATCAGAGCGAAGAGAGGAAAGGTAAAGCGTTATCGCACTATTCGCTCGGAATATACATTTGTTATAACAAAATATACACAACCAACTACATTAGTAACCTTATATTATATTATATTATATTTTAGCTTCCATAAATTATTATTTTATGCGAAATAGATCAGCTGACTAAACTAAAAATTTTACTTAAACTAATTTTTATAATTTGTCAATATAATTTTTAATTTTTTATATAAGCGGAATATATTTTTATTATTCTAGACCTAGTTGTAATTTTTGTGTGTGAGAGTGAATGATGCTGATTATGTAACCACAATGATTTGTGGCCTTATGTAATATAGGGATAGTGACATTTCGACAGTGATATATCGACATTTATCGATTAAATGTATGGCGAAACATGCATCGTGAGAAAATAAAAAAAAAAAAATAAAATTTACAGTTTTACAAACATCAAATAAAAAAAACTGTAAACCACCTGTAAAAAACTGAAAACCACATAACAAAACATCGTCTAGCCATTCGAATGGATTACAGATTTAAATTTGTGTGGCGGCGAGTATATATCGTAAAGAAAGTGTAAAATCGAAGTCGCTGATGTCAGCGATCGTTAAATAAGCGTGGTATCATTGCACTCTCAGTTATCTTATATGCACAGTGGTTTAAGTATAGAGGAATGTAGGTCATGTTATGAAACAGGTCAGTGTGCTAATTAGCCTTTTGTAATTCGAGCATCTGAGAAAGGCAGATGTACAAAAAATACATATATAGTTGAAACGAGTAGATATTCAAGATTTATATTTAATATTTAAACGCTACGAAATTAATTTGTGAAAAGATATGCGTTTCTCATTCTAATTAACACTACATGTTATTTGCGTGATCTTTTTATATATAATTTCATTATTTCTTCTTTAAGATTTTATCATGCGTATGATTTATCGACTGGATGGAAAAATTATCTTTTTATGACATTGTAATTTGAAAATAGGCTTTGAGCATATCGTGCTTAAAATCAAGATTATTCGAAGCACGAATTTCTGTGGATTCCAAGTACTCTGTGCATAAAATGATTCCAAGAATAGTGTAATTGTAGTTAATGAATAATACGTTGACACATGCTTTCATAATGCATGCTATTAATGACGCATCCGGAAGTTATTAACAATTACTACCACATATATAATTTATCTAGCATTTTTATTAACAACTAAGTATAATCTATTTTGAAATACGTGTCCTTGAATTTTAAATTGGTTGCGATGACAAGACAAATAAAATTTACGTAGTAATCCATCGTCTTTAGTTATCATAAAACAAAATATATAGTTGGCTTTAGTTTTTTGAAAGATATGTAGAAAGATATGTAGAACACGGTATATATGAGATGTTTGATAATTGTATAAAAGGGAAGAGTATATGGTGCTATTATAAAAGTATACAAAGTTAAAAAATTATTGGTAGAGTATGTTGGTGGTGTTCATATGCTTGTACTCAGCTTATAAGTGACACACGAATGAGGACGCTAAGTGCATACTAAGTGCAAGCGTACGAAGAGACTGCCTACTTATACCGGTTTTTACGTTACGCTTTTGTAGATGCTTTGTTAGTTCGAATTTTCTTTTATAATAAAAGTATAATTAATGTATATTTCATTGCCATAATTTTTTCCTACTTTAATTAAAAAAAAGTAAAGTCACATTTTTTTTTTATATATGTTCTTTAATTTTACAAAATTAAATTTAAAAAACATTTAATTTTTTTAATTTTTAACTTTTGCAATTAATATACCATTGTACTGTTTTTATCATGATTATTCGTCATGGATATTCTTTTTTCTTTGCTGATCAAATATTTCACATCAATAAAATATATACCAATAAATTAATATACCAATAAATAAATTTTTGAATACTCGTATTCATAAAAATCTGATATTTTTATCTATGTTTCATCTATGGAATAGGTTGAATAACACGCATGACCGCAATCGATGAGGCGTAAAGTTAAGCAGGTCAGATGCGTCTATTCAGAAGGTGAAACGCCCGTCACGAGAAAAGTTGGCAGGTGCTTTCTAGGCGTGTACATGTGTAGGTCCGCATACGTATTCTTAGATACAGACACAGATGTCTGGCAGGACCAACAGGTTACCTTCCAGAAACAGGTTCAGAGACTATTTTCGACGACACTACGTCGTTCAAACTTCTTAAATTATCCACAATTTAAACGTTCTATTTCTTCCTTTGTTTGTGCTGACATCTCGTGTCGATATTTTTAGCGAATAGCACGAACGGCATAAACAATTAAATAATCGGAACAGTTGCTGTGAACATATATTCAAGATAGGAAGTGTCTCATTGAGACACCTCATTCCTTTTCTTTGAGACAAACTAAAAAAGAAACTGTGATCTTCTATTCTAATAATACTATTTCACATGGAAATTTCATTATATTTACGTTCTGTTTAACCGAACATTCTTCATTTTTATTTTTTTTTTTTTTTTTTTTTTTTTTATTTCTGGCATTTATATGCTAACGGAAATGGAATTTACTATCGATCTTGATAGTCTATAATCTTGGAAATCTTGTATAAATAGGATGACGATTTGCAATCGTATTAATGTATAATAGCAAAGTAAAAGATATTGGAGAATGTACTTGCACCGGGGGGGGGAGGGAGGGTTGGCGCTTTAAAAGCGTTTATAGTCTCTGCAAATGTAGTATTTAACGTACACGCGTATGTTACTACATAGAACGTACATTGTAAAATCGCATACATTTATATGCGTACAATCGATGCTCGTAATATCTGTGTGTATCTGTATGCGCAGCGGATTACGCATCCGATATCGCGTATTTATACCATGACATCCATGCAGCAGCGTTTTCTAATGCATCGCAAGAGCTTCGAGAATCGATGCGAAAACATGCACTATCGCTGATCGCGCTATGTTCGACCACGTATAATTAATGGAATTCAGATTCGCGGCAGTGCAGATTACGCACACTTTTGTCTTATTGCGGAAACTGCCCCAACTCTTAATTTGTCGATGTTTCATGCTAGGAAATGCGATCGAGCATAAAATATGAGCTATAATATCAACCTATTTCAGATATTATCTCTTTAAAGAATTAAGAAAGAGAAACGGTAGAGAAAAACAATTGTACGTACTACAAAAGAATTATTTTCAATATAAAAGGAATCACACAAACAGTCTTACGCTAAACAAAAAATATAGTGTACATTTTTAAATATTCTAAATGTGATTATTTTTATTTTATTTCTATTTTCATTATTTATTATAAAAATAGAATTTTGTTTTGTAGTTATATTTACAAGGCTTTTTCGAACATGGATATTGATTTGTTATTAATGAAAAGAATCGTACGCGTCTAAGATATTGATTTGTAGTATACTTCGAAACGCTAGAGAAATTAGTAGTAAAGGAAAAAAGGTTCAATCGAAACTCGAGAAACTCGAGTGCTGCTGCTTCTTGGCCATTGAAGATATCTTCGAACAACTCGGTTATGTGATACTGCGAGTCTTCACCGATCAACGAGCACTTGCGTAGAACTTAATTGTACGTGGTCGAGCAGATGAAAGGATATTGACCCGGTCTAAAGAGCACATGGTCACGGAAAGGGACCTCGTAAAGAGCAGCGCGCAAGTTATCCGAACGTTCGCCCGCGCGACTTTCCCTCCATCATGATTACGCAACGGCATTCGTTGCACGCGCGTCAGCGCGTTACCAGCGTATTTTTCTGCCGTGATGACGAACATCGCTTCATATTCTCTCTTTTTCATTATTTTCTTAGTCAGTTTAATGTAAGAGGAAATTGTAATGAGGCAAAACGAAACATGTCAAGGTTCGACGGCATCAACGTTTATGCTTTTAACATTTCATTTTCGATGCTTTTCGATGTCACGTTATATTTGATTTTATTATTATTATTATTATTTATATTCAGTGTTGTTACTTGCATTTTAGCATTATTATTTAATACAATTACAATTTTGTAATTGTAATTTTTTTCTTTTATATTTAAGAATTTTAAAAATTCTTAGGATTATTTGAATATACGAATTATGAATTTTTTGTTATATTTAAACGACATTTAATATACATTTTTCTTTTTTTAAGAAATATGCATTTTTGTATTATTATTTAATACAATTACAAATTTTTAATTTCTTTTATACTTTGAAAAATTCTTAAGATTATTAAGTTGAATATACGAATTATGATGAATCTTTTATTGTATTTGAATGATGTTTAATATATCTTTTTCTTCTTTTTTTTTTTTTTTTTTTATATATTAAAGAAAGGGTCAGGTACATGAATAGTGATTTTATGTATTTTATTTTCTCTCACGTAACGCGCATTCAATGAAGCTAATGTTATTTGTCGGTTTCTCATGTGCATATTAATTAAGTCGTATGATTGGTCACAGTCAGCAGCTTGTCCGATATAATAATTACGGATAAAATAATTGCGCATCTCGTTAAAATGGAATTTGAGTCTTGTCCGAATTTTTGCAATTAGGCATCGACGCGATGTTTTCGACGGTACGAGCATCATCGGAAGCGGGCAAACTGCCAAGATCCTTTTTAGTCGAGAATTTATATGATTTAATATTTTTATTTTTCACGAGAGAGTGTTAATGACGCTCTCGTGCTTGTCATGTTTTTCTAACACTTTATTGATCCTTAGATGTAATGTTCTTCTGCAGCATGTACGATTTTTTTCCTACTCGTTTATAATATCCTTTACTTTTTCGGAGTAAACAAAAAAATCTTGATATTTTTTATTTACAATATTTAATAATGATATAGTTGTTTCTTTTTTGTCTTTTTTGTCTTTCTTTTTATGTTATCTAAATGTATTTCTAGTTTTTACATTACTTAATTATAATCAATATGCTAATTGTTAGTTTGCGTCACGCACGTTATTACATTAGAAAAAGTGTGCTAGTTATACAGGTTTAATATAATAGCTCGTTTTCAGGTAAAAATGTCGCGTGTGATGTCTGTCCTTTTCGCTGGCATCTATTTTTCCGTGTCAACATATATGATGCCTTTTTGATAGACGTGTAACAATTGCTGGATAATGCATATATACATTTATATAATAGAAACGATAAGAGAAACGATATTCCTGGTTTTGTGATAAATATTTTATTGATTTAGCCTTAATGTGTCATTGAATTATGTCATTGCCGCGTATCGAGCGCATTATAAAAGGCGCATTATAAAACGAGTCACAAATGTGTGATACAGAACATTTGCTCTGAATTCAAGGATATCCGGGTTTCATCCGATCGATATCGAAAATATATCGCGAAATAAACATCATCCGTTATATCATCTGAATTGCAAATGCAATTTGAAAGAGGCATCGCCTTTTTACCACCGTATAGGTGCACGCCGATCGAACGCGTGAACATTTCGAGCATCTCGCCAACTTACTACGCTACGCTCTTCGTATTTCAATATCGAAAGTCTGCTGGGTTCTAAAATATTGTCCATGTTCTGCCGAATTATTTTTTGGTCGTGAAACATTTCTCGTGTAACTTGCAAATCCGACGCGAGATAAACAATTTAATGCCGTCTGAAAATAAAATGACGTATACTTTAGAGAATAATACAACGTCGGTAAATGTTCAGCTTTCATAAAAATATCCGAGTTAATGAATTAAATTAAAAAATTGAATAAATATTGAATATAATTGAATAAATTGAATAAATATGTCTGACATTTACTGACATAATGACATAATGGCATATCGATTTTATATACCTTTCGTAAACATTGCTATATTTTTATAATGATGATTATCATATATATCTTTAAACATTGTTATCAAATATGTCAAGGTCAAGGTTTTGTAATATTTTGAATCATTCTTACAATCAGTCTCGTCGTTTGCCCAAATACAGTCTTATTTTTATATGTCATTCGGTTGACTTGACAGCAGTTTTTACACATATGTATGGTTAAAGCGCGTTTATAACGGCAGTGTGTCCATGTTGCGTGTCATCATAAAGTATCTGACTATGGGTCGTAATGGGCTCGTTCCGAATTCACAATGTGTGTAGTGTGTGTGTGTGTGTGTGTGTGTGTGTGTGTGTGTGTGTGTGTGTGTGTGTGTGTGTGTGTGTGTGTGTGTTGGCCGTAGGGAAAACGAGCTTCGCCCATCTTCTCCTAATACTAGAAAATACGATTCCAGGCCGTACGGCCACTGTAAATCTTTATGATGAATCTACGCGCTTTTAGCATTTATCGTCGTGGAATTTGCCCTTCCCCGGGAATGCAGCCAGAGCGCATTGCTCCCGTAAGCGTCGCCGAGCTTCGTTAAGCGGGCAATGTAGGTTAACGGGCCGCGCTGCACTTGGACTAATAATAAGTTAATTGAAATTTAATCTCCGACAGCAGCCGTAGGAAAAGTTTAATACTTCGTGCTAATTCAAGCACGTTTACTTAGAAAAAGGAACAAGCGGAATAAGGATCGAGAATAATTTATATATTGTTTTAGATTATTCTTTTTTTTTTTTACTTATACAACGTACAGAAACGCTGTACAAAAATAAAACATAGTGTAACAGATTAGAATGATGAATCATTGATTAAGGCTTTATGTCATCATCGATTTATCATTGATTCGATATATCATTGATTTAAGGCTGACCGTTTAATATTAGATATTCAGCATTATATCTATACGAGATCGATACGCACGAAACAATAAGCACACATTAAAGAGAGAATAGTTTTAGTATCTATCTCAATGAAAATATTTTCTCTTTAACTTTTGACGTTTAGTCGATTGATCACCAAGTGGCTTTTGTCGCGGATTAACCATTGAAA
Source organism: Pogonomyrmex barbatus (assembly GCF_055798465.1). Taxonomy (NCBI): domain Eukaryota; kingdom Metazoa; phylum Arthropoda; class Insecta; order Hymenoptera; family Formicidae; genus Pogonomyrmex; species Pogonomyrmex barbatus. Next base: position 4,619,111 of record NW_028297113.1, on the reverse strand, counting down.
TTACTATGTCATCACGATAGACAGTTAATATCGATTTGCGGAATGAGTACAAACGTGTAAAGGAAATTCCCGTCGGGCAAAGTTTCTCGGATCCGGTAAGGATATCAAAGAAGATATTCCGAAAATTTACTACTGACAGATTCTAGCCGCATTTAATCGAACGAAGTCACGATTCGCTAATTAGGATCCCTAACGACCGTTAATCGCATTGAATTCTACGCTTTGTAGTCGCGTGATTCGTCGACGTACTCCACTTCGACGTTCTATGACGGTGCGGTCGTCCGATGAACATGTGAACCGAGCCCCTCGCAACATAGTTACATTACATACATCGTCTCACGTTAAAGCACGTCGCGATGACGCCGAGTCTGTGTGAGCATACAGGGTGATTCCAAAATTACTGTACCTTTCCTCAAATATACATTGTACCGCAAATTTACAGGCCCTTTGTGAATCAAGCCGATTTAGTGAATCAACCTGGAATAATTCGCGAATAAGAACATTTTCGAATTTGACTTAAATATACATCCGAATATTCAAATTTGCCACACATTTTGCAATTGATAATTAATTTTCAACTTGTACACTTTTTATGTATGTAATTTTGAATCTATTTTCTTGACTCTTAATAAATATTACATCCTGTTTTAAAAAGAGTTTAATAAGAACAACGGAACGACGTGAATTTAAATATTAAAGTTAAAGGATGAAGTGAATTATTTATGAATTAAATCGAAGCGCCGAAAACTGAAAGTTTTTCTAGCTTTTAATGTGGTAACTTGACTTTTCAATTTCGCCTTTGCTTCGCCCCCCACGATCATTTTTCATTCATTCTGACCTTATCTATACGCGGGAGGAAACACGATAACTCCGGGACACCCTGCATATGTACACGTGCGCGTTATATATAGGCACAGAGAAGATGCACAACGACGTGCTGCGGACGTACGGATCATCGTTGGCGTTGTACGCCTCGCCGCCGATCCCTCCCGGGTGGATTGGAATCGACTGGCTCTCTCTCTCTCTCTCTCTCTCTCTCTCTCTCTCTCTCTCTTTCTCTCGTATATCAATATCATTTTTCGGACAGAAAATCGATCGGACTGACGGCGCGGCAGCGGGGCTTCGCCAGTAAATCGCAGAATACCGTCTGCATAATACGAGACCGCACATACGTGTGCCGACAAATTGCTTTTACATACTGGCGTTAACCGTGAGCTACACCGCGATATCACGATTTTTCCTCTCTTATCTCGCAAAAAGGGAGTCTGTATTTGCTCTGTGATTTCAGATAATGCATTATATGTGTTATGTTTTGGCGGGCGGCATTCGCGCGTAAATTGAAATGACGGCCAATCTGTGCCAAAATCAAACCAACAATTTCAATCTAGTGCGAAAGTACCATGTTTTCAATAAAAATCGAATGCGAGTTTACAAACATTTGTTTGTTTGAAGATACGCGATTGCTCGACACGCGTGGATGGTTACTTTAATCAGCTTTGCTATCTAAATTGGCAATTTTAGTTAGATTGACGGTATAAAACTTGCCAAATAGTGAACAGAAAGAGATAAAGACAGGATGCTCGGTGATTAAACGTAATTGACAGAATACATTTGTAATAATTCTTTTTTCTCTTGAAAGCCGATATAATTTTTTTTAAATATCAGTTATTACCTGTTATTACATGTTTACAGTACATCATTTTTATACAGTTTTTCCAACATTAATTTCCGTGTCAAAGTTTTTTTTCTCTTAATTGTCTCACAAGTCAAACATTGATTTTTATCTCATTCTTTCGTAGAGAAGAATTTTTCTTCTTTCTTTCTTTCAAGCGAGAAGAATTTGTGCACGCATACACACACACACACACACACAATATGTACATGCACCCATCGCCTGTTCCTCGTTCCGAAATGCCGTCAGGTTGCGATGATCAAATCCACTCGAGGTGCACACACAGCGTGTGCAAACGCGAGGCGGATGCAGCGCAATTAAAGTTCGTAGAGTAGCTAGTCGGCTCGTTCGTTGTCGAATTGAAAGCTTTTTCGTTTGGCGATTCGAGCGTCGATTCACTCGCGCCAATTCCATTCGATAAATTAGTGGCGGTCGGCAGCGCCATTACGTCGTTAAACTGCGCCGCGCTTACTTCGGATAAGTCCCGCGGTCGGGGATAAAAATGCAGGCTAAAAGAGAAGGAGAGAGAAAAAAAGCGGCGCAGCCGCTGCAGATACGAAATATAACGCGCTGAAGAGGTAAAAACGGTGCATTGTCGTTTCGATATTCATTGCAGTGTGCAAGGTGCATCTCGTCGTGCACCAGACGCCGTGAAGAAAGTCGTGACATGGCTGTTTCTGATACTTCCTCATTTGTCGTTGGCGGTACGAGAGCGGACGTAGCCGAGGTAAAACCCGTCGTCTACCTTTTCATCGGATATAATTGCCTTTTATCCTTCGGTTGATCGATCGAACGTTCGCTCATTCGACAACTTCTGAAGAGACGTGAAATGAAACGTTACTCTTTGCTCGTGTCCGAATGTTCCAACCGAACATCGATAACACTGACATCGTTACTCCAATGATGTTTAATCCGCTGGAATCCGACGGTTCAAGGCTGCCGCTTGTAAGTTCAGCAACACTGAACTAGTTGAATGGATTGTACTATTTATTCAGCTGTTTTCAAAAGTATGTAATCTTTAAGATCTTTTAAAACAATTTTTATTTTAACATATTTTGTTAGATTAATGTTAAGAGAGACAGAAAATATGAGAAAAATTTTAGATATTTCTTTTAGTAATATTTTTATAGGATTAGAATAATATGTTGTATACATCTAAGAAGGAAATAGGACATCAACATCTGTATACAAGATATATACAAGACATTCTAATCTTATAAAAATATTGCTAAAAGAAATATCTAAATTTAAAATTTTTTTCATAATACTTTTTGTTTTTCTTAACATTAGTATTATATATTTATATCTTTCTATCTCAATTTGATCAAATATAGACATTATTTATTTAAATTTTATTTATTTTTTATATTTATTTATTTTATTTCTATTTATTTTTTATACTTATAATAATATTTTAATATTTTAAAATATATAATTGTCCGAAAAATTTTATATATATTTATATATACAAGTTATTACAGGAATATATATCCTATAATAAGTATTCAAAAGATCTTTAGATCTTTCAAATATGCGCAGCGCGATATAATTCTCTCAATAGAATAGTCGATGTTGTACCAGATGCACGTTCCAGGAATGAAACTTTCAACACAATGTGCATTCCGTCATGAGATCCGTCACAATTTCCCATTACAACTCATCTGAGCGTGGAGAGTGATGACGAAGTCGAATTACCAATCGAGGGAATTGGACGCGTATTTGAAAGACGATAATAGCATTAATCACGATCGTTAGACTAAGATCACGTATATTTCTGATCGAAAATATTGCTTTATACATTAATATTTAACTGTAGGATTTGATAAGATAATTTAAAAATTAATTTTAAATTGATTTTTGCTATAAAAATTCCTATTTGCCATTAAAAATTTACGTTTTACCATTATTCAGAATTTAAGATATTTTTTTAAGCACTCTCTTTCTTTCTCTTTTTCTTTTCCTCTTTCTGCAGATAGACACAATTTTCACATCTTGCATAAAAAGAAGCCTCAGCTTGAGCTTCTCTCGTCCCGGGACTCGAGCCAACAGAATCGCCTCAGAATCGAGGAGAGGAATCCGTTATACGAAAAGGGACGGCGTAGGCGTCGATTCACTCCGCTATGTGTGTCCTTCGTCTTCTAATCGCAGGTCCTTTCTTCCTCGGACGTTAATAAAGTCCTCTGTCTCCCAGCTCTCGTGCTGGAGAATTTCCATCCTTCGGGCTATTCTTCTTCGATTCGCCAGGGTTTCTCTTCGATTGACGTTCTCTCTCTCTCTCTCTCTCCCTATTCTTCTTTTATTTTCTATCTCGTCCGTTTACTCGCTCGCATTGTATCTGCCTCTCTCGCTTCTTTGGCCATCTATTGCGATCATAGATCTACACTGGCGGCGGAGACGGTGTGCTCTGATCGTAATTACCCCGTCGCTAGTGCACTCCCGGGGCCACTTCCTCGCTGTAGTCGATCCGACACTTTCACACAGAACCTCAGTGCCGTGCGCTACAACGCGAACGAAGCGAAAACGCGAATGACTCCGACACGTTAATATCGGAGTATTTCCTAAAGGGACCCGCAGGCGATAGATATTTATTGTCAATTTAGCTATCGACAATCTTTCAATGTGGATACACAATGTTGTAGAGATTGCGCGGATTTCCTTTCCTATACCTTTCCCTACCATACATTTTGCAAACTACGTTAAAAAGAATGCCAGGAAAAAAAAACTATGTAATTATTTCGGATGGCTTTTGAGTTGCGAGCCATTGAAAGTTAAAAATTCATCTATTATAATTTTAAAGGTGATAATAATTTTTAAAATAGATAATAGACGTCTAGGTTGCTAGGTTGAAGATTATTTCGGATAGGTGTTATTTATTTAAACTAGAAGTAATATTGCGATCTATCTTACCACGCGGATCTGCAACGTTGACTAACGTAAACTAGATTACTTCGGTGCAATCTGACGCAATCTAGGTTACTTTGTTTCGTTCTAGCTCTTATTTAGTCTTAAAACTTGAGAGTCGATAAATAGTGCCTCCAAGCGGGATCTAATCGCTTGACTTACTTAACGTATTCAATGTGATAATCGTACAAGATCATCAAGATACATTTCGAATGTATTAGATACGCTTTAACAAATAGACCGTATCAAAAAATAACTTCGATATATTATTCAAAATTATCACGGGATTGTAAATTGAAGTTAACTATGTCGGCGCCATGATCCGATCGTCGATTGTTCCGATTTTTTTGTATTTATAATTCAGGAAAAGAGAATTTTTTCCTCGTTCTTCAGAACTAATCGCAGAATGGCACCTCTAGATTCGCATTACTATTTGCCCAGGACTGACCCTAACGAGAAACGGACTCTCGCCAGACCTCAGAAGAAAAAGGGGGGAAAAAAAGAACAAAGCGCGAGAATGAGGTGGCGGGGGTTCTTTTACCCGCGGTCGTTATACTTCCTAGAACGTCCGCATCAAGGTACGAGCAAGGAAAGCCGGTCGAAGGGTTCAAGGCTGCTCGTAGGGTTCAACGATCCATGTTGAGGGAGGTGTTTCGTTCGGGAGTGAGAGTCCGAAAGAACATCAGCTATTTACGGGTCTGTTATGGTCGCTTATGAAGTAACGTGTTATTATCGCCGATATTTGCTGTGTCATCCTGAATCGTAGGCATACGTGAAAGCTATATCATTACATAAAAATTTGTCGTATATCCGTAGATTGTTTTTTAACGTAAAGCTGGATGCACAATGAAAAACACGGGCAATAGGAACGGAATAATACAGGCAACAAATTTCAACCTATAGAAAACAATGTATCAATATACAATGGAAAATGTTTTCCATTGTACATTGAATACACGGTTTTCCATAAGTTGAAATTTGTTGCCTGCATTATTCCCTGTTCCTATTGCCTGTGTTTTTCATTGTGCATTCAGCTTAAGATATTCTGTCTCGGTAGGTTTCTTTTCAATTCGCAAATCGATGTTCTCAGAATGAAATAAAAATTTATTTTACAATTCGATACGTAATTTAAAATTAAAAATATTTTACAGTATTTTTATATAATATTTAAGTAGCCATTACTATAGCTAGATTATTTTTTAAACGATCAATAAAAATTTTACTTTGCGATATCCACTGCTTCTTCGTTTCACGTAACAGTCCTTGTTGTATCCGATACGCTTCTCAATCGACATGTAGAACGAACGTAAAATTCTGCTCGTGGCACGGCAATCGGCGCGGTACGGATCCTGAGAGTGCCGATTTGCGATACGAAAGAATTCCAGAGGATGAAACGTACCTCTCTCTCGTTCCGAGCATCGCATCGTGATATTCTCGGCCGCCGAGCCCTTTCGATTCGTTTACGTGTCGTGCCGTTTGTGTGCGTTTACGTGAATCGGACTCAAGTTGAAGGAGAACGACGCGCGACGGGAGACAAAGAGAGAGAGAGAGAGAGAGAGAGAGAGAGAGAGAGAGAGAGAGAGAGAGAGAGAGAGAGAGAGAGAGAGAGAGAGAGAGAGAGAGCGACGAAAAGAAGGAACGAGAGAGGGGTAAAAGCGGTCGACCAAGCAAGACCGGTCGAACAGGTTTCTCGGGTCGAGTAGGCGAAAGCCTCTACTCCGTTAGCCTCTTTCTTTACGCGCGGCTTTGCACTGGCCGTACTCTCGAGAGTGCCCCGGACACCTCCGCCACTTCGTGAACTCTCTCTAGAAATTTACTAAAGCACAATGCAAAGCAGTGCTTGCATATGCAATGACAGTAGTATAAATAAACCTTTTTTTTTTTGTCCTTCTCAGAAATCTCAGATGATTAGCGAGATGGTTAGCAAGTATCCGAGAGATCTTTTGTTTAGAACAATGTAGTAACGCTCGAGAGGTTTTCTAAATATCGCCGAGAATAATCTGATGCCTTCAAAACGATGTTTTGATAATATAAAGACATTGATTAATTTTAATTTTTATATTTTTTATATGTTAATTTTATAAATGAGTGCCTTTATTCTATAGGTATTTTCTATTTTTAAATCAATTTATAAACATCTTAAATATGCGACCGGCCATATATTAGCTTGCATCATGTATACCGTAAAAACCATTTAAATTGCTAATGTACATTGCTTAAGATTGTAGCGAAAATGCAACAATCTTCTTTAACTCAACGTTTTCTTATATAATGACCGACGCGAAGAATTGAAAATGATATGTTACATAATTTTAGTTCTTGCTATTTTCATGATGAAATAAATTTTCAGTTTTAATTAAGAATATTATTTTTAGTGATAGATATGCACATTTTATATTTTAAATACATCATTGTTCTTTTTTTGAATATTGTTAACAATAGACAACTAAATCGATTTTCATTAACTTAGAATAAACTGCAAACTAATTTGAGAATTTATAAATAAATAATTTTTTAGAAGCTTTAAAGGAGTTTATAGATTTAAATATAACTATAAATATTCTTTTTTCAAATAATGATTTCGACGACGACGTTTCGAGTCCAATGCGCGTTTCACGACTGCTCTTTCGGATCACTGCGAAACGGAGCTTCATCTTTTTCGAAAGATGTGCCGAAGTCGCTGTATATAAACGTCTCTTCTGGCCGACGGACAAGGGGAATATCTTCCTTTTTTGACGGAGCTGGCGTTGGCGAGCTGTCGGCTGAGAAGTCCGAGCATCTTCGCGCACCCGTCCGACACCGTACTACACCCGTGTCCGCCAATCAGACACACACCGATGAACGCGTTCCTTGCCTGGCGGCAGAAGCGAGCCCAGAACACGCTACTAGACTCCCGGTGAACCCGGCACCGTTCTTATAAGGTGCTTTGAGCACGACGTGCACGAGAGTCGAGAGGCTTTTTTTTTTCCCTCTTTGACGTAGATACTTATGGTTTACCGGCCTGCGAGAGAGCTCGGCCAAAAGCAATAGAGACATTGATTTTTGGCTCAGGCTGCTCGCAAGGCAAGAAACGATCGTTAGGTGTTACCGCCAAGAAATAATAATTACAATGTAGTTTAGAGAAAGCTAGAGGCAGAGAGTAGGCAGGAGAGACATGCAACTTGGACAGAATGAAATTCTTCAGTTGGAATATCGCGCGGAACGGAAAGTCTCTCTTCTGCAATTTTATCGTACTGTGAAAGTCGTGCAAATATTTGTCCCGGCTAGGAAATGCTAGTATTAATTTACGACTTGTAATTAAAACCGCGAGAGAAAACCTTTTTTGATAGAAACGCGAGGCAGATTTCCACGAATTAAAAAAACTCTCGCCACAGCAACTTTTCGTAAAAGCGTGTTTTGGTTGCAGTGAACGCTAATGTAGCATGAAGTCGCGTACGCAGTGAATGGTAACGTAAGACTGTAAGTGAAAATTGTGTGCTGCCGTGATAAAATGGGATTTTTGCATTTATGCTTGTATTCAAAGTGCAACATTGTAAAAAAAAGAAACTTTAATGGAAAGAAATGGCATGCAACTGTCAGAGCATAAAAAAGCGTCTGATTACTTTTTATTTAAAAATCAATGAAACCGGGAACAACGTCAGAAGATGCGAAATAACATCCGAAAGAGCATCGTTTAGTTCTACATTTACCGACGAATGTTCTTGGTCATACAGCAACTAGTGCAGAAAAATTAGATTTAAGTTAAATTTACTCGCGGTTCGATATATGAGTGAACTCATTCCCGGAAGTTTTAAGCTTGACCATAGCGTTGATCTACTTGAATGAGTGCCTCAACGAGTTCTCTATCTTGCCTTACTTTTGGCAGGCTCGGCCTTTCGTTCTACAATTTTTTTTATTCTCTTTCCTTCCTGAGCGATCTTTCTTTCGATAATGCGCATCCAGGTTTTTATTGGCGCGCATGGTCGTTCGTGATGAAGCTCGATCGTTAGAAAAATACGATATCAGATTCCATCGAAGTTGCTTAAAGTGTCTATGAAATATGTGTTGAAACGAAAGGATATATTGTAATAATAATAATAATAATAATTTGTCAGAGAGCTATTTCATCGGCGCCAAGTGGGATATTATTCCCTTCGAGTGAGGTGTTTTCGCTTATGCGGACATAATTCGCCGGCATAATTCGCCGTAATGGCGCAGTCGCAACGCAGAAATCCACTTAGATAAATATCCGTGCTTTTCTTCGTCGCGTCTCTCTGCAGAGTCGCTCGTCGTTCGGTTTGCAAACTAAATGTAGCGTAGCCTCGGAATACGCGTCTCGACTCACTTGACATGTACAACGCTGGTAAACCGGCGACCACGGCAAAAGAAGTGTATGTTACGAGGTATCGATTTCGCCGTGATTTATATCTTACGAATAACGCGAGATAGATGTGAAACGACGACGAAATAAATCGAGCAGCCGTTAACTTATTTCGAGACATATTGAAAGCTCGATTTAACTGCAATTTGACATTTGGCGATAAAGCTGTGTCCGATTCATAATAATTATCATCGCTCTAATAATCTCCATTTTGTGCGCTACGCTATAAAGTTTCGGATGCATACTCCTCTTGCCGCGTGTAGACGTTAACGCAAAGTTCATAGTCATTTTGACTACGTTAAATTGCAACGGGCGCGATAATATTCTTAGTATAATTACTTCAACGCTGCAGGCGTATTTTCAAGATTACGCGCAAATGCTAATGCGAACAGAATAATAACGCACGAATATTAGATATGGATATTAGATCTCATTGAGAGGAAGGCTAACACCCGCGTTATTCGGTCACTGTGATTATTCGTCGCGGAGTGTCTTACAACTTTTCGCGGTTAGAGAGTAATACGGTATTTGTACCATTCGCATTTTGCAATCTCGGAAAGATTACTTCGAGCGTAATGTCTCTTCGTATTATCTGCCCTGTGCTCGAAGCGAGCCAACGGCGCAGTCGCGTCTTAAGCGAACTTAAATCACGACGAATGCGAGGCACCCACTCGCGAACTTTAAATTACTTTTACGCATCCATTTTTCCGTTGGCGAGCGGGGAGATGTGTCTACAGCGCCGCACAGTCGGAAAATATGGAAATATTGCTCGCAGCAAGATAGTGTCGAAGCGATAACGCTCGTGCCAACTGAAATTTCCTTTCCCGCGGGTCACGTACACTCTCACGATCAGATATGAATCTGTCATTTGAAGAACAATCCAAGATAAGATATTTAACTTTTACAAAATTTCACAAATTTTTTTTCACGAAAAAAACTTTATTCTACTCGAGGAAAACATAACTCGAATTTTCGAATTGTAGTTTTAATAACTTTAAGTTGCATTTTCAAGTATATTATTTATAACCCTATTGATCCAATTGCTCGATTGCGTTTTATATTTAAATATCTTAATATTTAAATATCTTAATAATCCTAATAAAAACGACAGCTGTTTCTAATCACTTAACTGTTCATGTCGTGATTTATTATAATAGACTTTGACATTGCTACGTTGTTTCTACATTAGTTTCTCACACAGAATGACAATTTTTTTATATACTTATTGTTCAATGTAACATTGCGTCACTTTACACGAACGTCCTTTCTCGTGACGCGTGCTTTAATACGACAGACAAACGTTCGTGGCCGCGAGGCGCCGCAGAGACACCCACATTTGACAGCAATTGTCATTCGTATTACTCGCACGTTCTCACGCTTTCTGACTGACAAATTCTGCAGTCGAGCTCAAGATCGCCGGTTTCCGAATTGACGTTAGCAGTCGGTAGACAGACAGCGGAAACCTGTTCACGAGCGACCGATCGCTTCGACGTCCATCGACGCCATGACGCTTACGTCGTCTGATCTTTCTCGCGGCCTTCTTGCATACAGATGAATTATGCATTACGTCGACGTCTCGTCAAGGTCGCACTTGTAGGAATCGCGGAAAACTCGATGAACATACTTGAAACTGAATCCACGTGAAAGGAATATTTTTCTTTAACAAATTTATCTTATTTAATCTTTTTAAACGCAACGTAAAAGCTATACATGATAAATTATATTAATGTTACTCATTTACATTTTAAATTTAAACACTTAATTTAGAATTAATATATAAAAAATTAATACATAAAAAAAATAATATTTCTGTAGGATATCATTTTTTTCCTTTTTTTCTCGGAAAATTATGCGCTTGTTGGAAAGTAGTGCAATATTTGAAACAAATAATTATATTAATATAAAAATTTAATGTAAAAATGTAGAAGAGAGATTTTTAATTCATTTAATTTTTTGCAAATGATGAACTGAATATTTATCATGTTTATCGTGATATGAAGTAATATATAGAATGAATGGTACATTTAGCAGGTAAATGAAAGTGGAATGAAAAATTGAGAGCGAATCAGAGTTTCGGAGGAGTTCTATCGCGTTACTAGAATTTTCCGATCAGTCTCGAATATTTGTACATTAATAGCGATTGTGTATATTTATCGTAAAACGACGATTCGTATTTTCAAAAAAAAAAAAGTTATTGGATATTATGGAACTACTCTTTAAATCGTATTGATCGACAATTATTAACTGTTTGTTAATTTCCGCTATAAATTATTACTAAAATACATATTTAATTTTAGTATGAAATTTAATTTTGTTAAATGTGAATATTGTGAATATAAACATAGTGAAATGTCAAATATAAAAATTAAATGTAAAATACAAATCCAGAATGTTCTATGATATATCGAATTAATTTTTTTGATTTTTGTAAGTAATCTAAATTTTCTTTATATAAGCAATTTAAATATGCAATATATTCGTGTGTCGTGTGTCAAAATCGTTGGGTACATATTGTGGAACATACGTACTCTATAAAATTTCGATTTCCATTAGCAAAGATAAATAGCTTCTTCGTCAATGGAATTGGCGATAGACCGACTGGTGATCGATACGTCGGAGTACGCGTTCTCCTTGAAATCCAATATGTATTCAGTCAGTTATTCGCATGTGGGTTAACTCGGCACACCTAAGGCGCTGCAACATATCGTGGAAGAAGTTTCATTCGGTCGCATTTTACTACGAATAGCGGAAGCCGAGGGAGGTGGGAAGATCCGTTATGGTTTCTCCACCTGCCAGAGCGCGGCGGTGACTGTAAGAGTAGACGGGCGTCACGCTCCACCGTTTCTGCGAAGAAGTTCTCACGGCCGACAGACCGTATTCTGTCCATTATCGATTACTTTTCACCGGCATCGGGGTTACACAGCGAGAGACAAAGCCTAATAACCGGATCAGCCAAGTTATAGGAATTTCCCGCGATATTATTATACCTCGCGCCGCGCGATTATCTCGCTTCGTTTCAAGCGATCGTTAGTGTAGGTTTACCATGAAATTTAGCGTTCGGCATGCACTCGATGCTCACCGATTTTAATACTAGAACGACCGAGATTTTATTTCAATAAAATATGGAAGGCTAATTTGTCATGGAAATAGAAAGTTGTCTCTCCGAGGAAAAACAATCTTTCTATTTTTCATATTTGTTATCAATGTTATACTTGAAAATGTGCAAGGTTGATTAATTAAAAAGTACTATCCGTCACAGTGCTAATTAATTTTTCAATTAATAGACGAAAAATTTTGTGTTTTTTCCCAATTATACATAATTGCATAAAATTTAATTGCGTTATTATTTTGAAAAAGAATATTGAGTAAGATTTTACTTAATTTAACTCATACCGAGGAAATTTTATATCATTTAAATTTAATATTCTAAATTGCATTTTAATATCTCTTTAAGTTGGAAAGATATTAGTATATAAAAGTATAATAAATGTTAATATTTATTAATTTGTGATATATTATAAAACTAATAATGTGGGAATTTAAATATTGAGTCGATCAAATCATGCATTTGACTTTTTATTCAATGATCGTTTTATATGATTTACAAAAGTGTAATTCTGTTTACAAGCCATCCAATTTTCTTGCTTGACTGTATTACCTGCTAGTAATATTGTATACATCGTTGTTATAGCGGGAACAGCGAGAAAGTGCTTCCTTTCGTTAAATCGTTGTTTTCCACGCTTCGAGAATAATCCAGTGTTCCATATACATCGCCTCATAACGGATGAGACGACAGCAAACAAGAAAAAAATTTAACATTAAGAATTTAAAGTGTTAACAATTTTTTATAATATTACTACAAGGTTGATGTCTATAAAAAAATAATATTACTAGATAAAGAAATGGTTATCCAAGTTTGAAGTAAAAGGTTGCGTAATTTTATGCAATATTATTTCTTGGAAAGATAGCCTGTGTATTTTATATAACTATAAATATTAGACGGAAAATAAGAATTTTTTGCACAATATTTTTTCTTTCAGTGCGTCGTAGAGGAAAATTTTTTTATGTGCAACAAGAAAATGTGACCATGCCTTAAACGATTGATACTGCACATGCATTTTATTGTGCATGTATGAACTTTTCGATACCGTAACTTTCCTAAAATGAAAATTGGATGGTTCTTCCAAAAATGAAAATTGAATGAAAAAGATTTTTATGTTTATATATATAAAATTGAGAAATTTCTCAACATTAAGCAAGATAGTGTAATTTATTATAAGTTACTGGGTTTTGAATATGGGTTTAATATGAAAAATTTCGGTTATTATAAATTTCTATATTATTTTCTGAAAAAGTGGAAGCCTTCATATTCGTGCAGCTTTAATAAAAGTAAAATTTGCTTGCAGCAGGATTTGATCGGATATAAGTTAGGTTCATCGTTTAGATATATATATAGTATATAGATATATATATAGTGATATACCGAAACATTGTACTGTGTGGGACTATCGTATCGTTGTAGTGTCTACGAAAGTTGCGATAACGAGTTTCCAAATTGAAATCAGTCTGTTCGTGGCTATATATTATATTCAATTTTACATGCTGTTCTACCGCACTAATTCTATCTTGACGCATATTTGACTTAAGATATAACATTAAAGCATGATATCTTCATACATACACATATTACTGTAATGAAAATAAGATAATTGTATATTGTATTTATATAAAGATTCTATACTTTACGATTTTTTTCTAACAATTTATCTGCTTACTATTTTCTTCCAAAATATTTTGTAAAGATAAGTTGTAAAGATATCTTGTAATAAACAATTATTGAGAAAGAGAACAAGAATAGACAAAGAGAAGAACAAATGAATAAAAATAACGTAGTATATAATATTGAAAAACGTAAATGGAATTACATTAGTAATAAGATAAATTGTTTAGATTGTTTAGAACTGTTATCTTATTGTAACTGTTATCTATATTAACTGATAACAAGAAAAGCCATTTTAGTTGCAATTATACATCATTAACGCTAGTATTGCTAATTATTTTATAATCGTGACAAACATATTTTTTTCATAAGTGAAAACAGCTGTCTATTGATAGACAAGGAAGGATTTATTTTTGTCCTTGAGAAAAAGCAGACCGATTTATCTCCATTGTCATGCTTGCTTTGTGACTCATTGTACAATCATTTGCGACACGATATGCGGTTGCGCACATCTCCGGTGATAATCACCATGATTTAATCACCGCGATTAAAATCCACACTCAATATCTTATCCTAGTTTGACTGACTTGCGTTGCAATTTTAGCGAAGGTTTACTGTCATTATATTACGCGATACTTTTGACATTTACATCACGGTGGATGTCGATTGTCAATGAATAAAAGATATTCGACATTGAAACGTATACGGTATCATTTATTATGAAAGGTATGTAACAACGCCAGTGACGACAGTGATGTTTCGTTACAACATGAGGGAGTTATCAAATGAAAGATTTATACGCGATAGATACTTGTTAATAACGACGGGCGCATCATTCTTTTCCGCGATTATTTTTTCGTGAACGATTCGCCCGCGTCATATCTCACCGTTTCTCGATCGTTTTCCACGTTAGAAATTATACTGCAGCTGCAATGATATATTGAGAAGGGATCACGATTACACGTAGCTATGTGGAGCACAAAAGTAGATTCTGCTGAACCAGGGGTTCGCAGTGCCAAGTATAAATCGGCTTTTTCTAGTTTCCCCAATATTTTCCGATCGTCACTTGGATCGCGCTACTTCCTGGCGCTATTTCGCGAAGTTTTTTTTCTTCTTTATCACGTTGGCATACGAGGGCGCGGCAAAGGTTAACGCTGATTAGCCATACATTGTAATCGGAGATTCACGTCGTATAATCTTCCAGCCATTTCCTGTCTCTTGACTCCGGGATTAACGACGCCGGGTAATTCGACGCTGAATAAAAGCGGACTTTTTTCCTGTCGCTATATTTTCCGCCGAGGGAAATGAATTTTTAAAACACTTTTGACGTTCATCCGCAGGCAACGGCGGACATATGTCTCCAAACCTTCAACGAGAGTTGCATGATGAATTTTTTTTTTTTTTTTTTTTTTTTTAAACCATATACACACACGCATCATTTTATTCACGCGTCCCGATTCACAGACGAGCAAACGTGTAATAAAAAAGTAATAAAAACAGTTTTAGGCAAAGCTGTATCGAACAAGCCTCGGCCTCGGCGCATTTCATATATCGTTATTTTGAATCACTGCCATTGTTTTAGAGATTTTTTGTTCGGGGCTCGCGCTGTTGTCCGGCAAAAGAATTACTGCATTACGAAAAATATGTACTATTTATCATGGATGTTAATGCAAGATCTGGAAATCGTGGAGTTTGCAAAGTTGCGCACACGATTGTACCAACGCGCGTATATTTTTTTCTGCTAAATATCCGATCGGTAGACATTTTTTTGTACGTACATATATAGAACATATATAGAACAGTTACATTATTAATGTTGGATTTAGATATTTCTGTTTGATTTATATTTTGACAATTTTTAATATTACATTTAATATTACACATTTAAAATTCTATATTATTGATTATACATTTTTATATTTTATTTACAATATTTATACACAACAAATTCACTTTGAAAATGCGTTATTTCAATTTCAATCAATTGCCCGATTAAGCAACAAGTAGTTCAAAATTTTGATTTTGTCTATATTTAACGAGAAATTTTCAATTTTTCTGTACATTGTTGCTTTGATTTAAATATTCCGATATTTTTATCAAATATTTCTTCCTTTATATTTCCTTCGAATCACAGTGGCATCAATATAACGCTACGATGATACGATCTAATGCCATCGACCGGCTTAAGGCATCCGAGGATCAGGCTCTGTTCGAAGGATCGGAGAATCCGATCAAACACATCGAGAACACGGGAATGGCAGCTCGCGAGGTCTTGCGCGTGTGCAATGTCGATCTACTGAAATTACAGGATTTACACGTGGAACAATATGGGTTTCTTGTTTCGCGAGTGTCGCTCAGTAATACCAGAAAGAATAAGTGCCGTTTTAGAAAACCGGTGGCGCACTGGGTGCCCCGAACAAAAGAGCATGCAACAGGTCAGCGAGCCGTTGCACACACCCGTCGCACTATGCACGCGGGAAAAGGAAAAAAAAAAAAGAGAGCTAGAGAGGGACTGAGAGGGAGGGAGGGCGGGAGAAGAGGAGAGAGGACAGGTATGTCAGAGAAAAGGTATATGTGGAAAATACGAGCAGCCTTGATGGCGATAAGAAATAAACCTATTGCTTTCGTCTTTTACGTTGATGTTCCGTTTTTATCGTACGCTGAAGATCCTTAGTCGTGCAGATCGACCTGCAGTCGACTCTCGTTATCTATCTTTTGTCTTTGGAAGCGTCTCCTTGATTTTTATAGTATTTCAATGAAGAGAAGAATTCCTTGTATTTTCTCGTAATATAACGATGATAATGATTTTAATAAAAGTAGTAATTTATATCGTTAAGATACACCACAGGATGTATTGTTAAAAAGAAAAAAAATTATCTAAGAAAATGCATATCTGACTGACGTCAATAATAAAATTATAAACAATCTAATAAATAAAGGAAAATTATATCGTCATTATGGATACCGACCTTTAAATTATCTGTTGCGTGTCTACGAATAAAATTATGAGGAATGTAATTATTACGTTATGCTGTTTCATTGCATTCGCAACCATAGTTTTCGTAGCTCGGCAGTGATGTAATCGTTTTATCGGTGATCTGCAGTATGGTTTGTAGCGTATATAAACTTGGGAAACTACCATGGGAGAGAAGTTTGTGCTATGATCATTGAAGCACTTGGTGGCAACGCCTGCATTCTTGTACGCATACTTATTCATTAATCACTGATTATTATTTCCACGGAAAACTACGGGAAGCGGTGTCTGCTTTTCAAAAATGAACTCTTCTAGAAATACGAATCCCGCAACGCCGTTACGTCATCGTAAAACTGTGTGTCATTTTGTCGTAACTGCATAAGCTGAAGGAAGTTATTTTCTTTGAAAGAAATAAAGAGGGCTGCAACACAATTCTCAGAGAAAACTATTTCTTTGCAAGAGAGCGCGATGTTTTACGAGTCACAGCAAATGTTTTTGTTTTACCATCACCGTGGCATATCGAAATAGGAGACAAGAAAAGATAAGAAAGCGTTATTGCGCCTTGCATCATTATTTTTATTCGATACAGCAATTATAATTATGAGCACAGCAATTATCAAACAATTTAGCTCAAAGGTTCAGTTGAATGTAGATTTTTATCAAAATTAAAGTTACACCGACTAGACTATTCTAACATAAATGATAACATAACTTACACACATTTCTCATTTTTTTTATGATTAAATTTTTACGTATAATAATAAATTTGAGTTTTTTAAATATTATTCAAGCTATAAATTTACATTTGCTAAAATATATCTAAAAAGTATCTGGCTTATCTGGCCTTTTTTGTTTGTCAGAAATTAAATGAATCGGTTAGACGATGAAAAAGTTAATTAACATCGCGATCGCGAGATCGAGAAATTGAAGAACGAAGCTGTCAAAGGAAGTGTCGGGAGATTTTAGTACTGCTGACCTTTGTAGTAGATCATCTTTCCACTGCCGTTGTTACACCTGCCAACCGGGATGCAGCACCCGTGACGGCACCAAGGTTACGCTGTGGTTCAACGCACTTCCCGTCGACGGATCTTTGTGCAGCACGCGTCTCATTACCAAGACACAAGATTACACCCGTAATTCTCGTAAATTCACGAAAATTCACGAAGTAATAGTGCTAGTAGTCCTGCACTCTCCTTACTGTGACGTATATCCTTCTGGATGAAAACTTTAACATCAAACTGAATTTAATATTCTGTGCAAATAGAACCTAATAAACTATTATTCGCATTAAAACATTTTAATATTAATTAAGATTTAAGAACGTAATAATCCCTAATAATGTAACATAAAATGAACAAACCGTGCGCATTTTAACGGAAAAAGTAGATATGGATAAACGGGAAATGCTGTGAATTAGAGAGGACTGTTACACAGTGGTTATCTGCGATCAGTCACGCGTCGAAAAACTAGCAAATAATATGTTAATCTATGTACTATGTGCTTACGTAATTACACGGCAGTGACCTATTACGCTTGAAACATTACGCTTAAAAGCGTTTGTTAAATATTTATAACTTGTAAACTATTCTGTAGTTAATTGTAGACGTATTTGTCAAAGATATTTCCTCGAGGAAGGAAAGGTCGCTTTTATGTTGCAAAGACAGTTTCAAACTAACGTTGTATGCTGAAAGCGATGCAACATCGACTATTTCACTTAACAAGCCTCGCCTGTTCGCGCGACTTCATGCTGCAAACGGACGACGTGTCGTCTAAAGGAAAGAGACGGACAGTTCTAGAAATTGCGGGCGAATTGGTAGAAACCACGTTACGTGCCACGTTCGTGCGTGAACCTCGACGACAGAAGAGCGCCAGCTCGCAATTCATTGTTAGCTTATATCACGATTTACGTTGGCTAAAGCGTAAGCTGTTCGAGAATGCTATCGGAACGAAAGGAACGTAGAAGCTCGACTTTGCCACCATTGTCCGGATGACCGTCCTAAATTTTCTTTATGCGACGGAAGTAACGACGAGGTGTCAGATAGTTTGGTGTATAATGGCGAGACATCCCTACAGATGCGAAACCACCAGGGGATAGGAAATCTTTGGCTCGTTTTAAGATGATTTCGTCGAAACGATCGCCTATTCATTAAGTATAAAGGGCGGATATTCCTAGCATGATGTTTTAGAATCTGGAAGAAAAACCATATGGAAAGCCATTCAGAAAACAACACAGTACAAAACACAGTAAAAAACATTTTGTATTTGTGTTAAAATTGGTCCTTGTTAAAATTTTTGTGTTAAATAACCTACATATTTATATATAAATTTAACACATGTCTACTATGTTAACTGACCTTAATAAATATAAAATGTAAAATTATTAAAATGATTTAAGAAATGTATTAAAATAACAGAATTCGTACGTATTTATTCGATATGTTTACACAAAAAAAAAATGTTGGTTTTACTCTCTAACAGGAGTGGGGATGACTTGTTATTATTCTTTGTGTGATTTCGGATTTTGACGCGTCTCGACATGTTATTTTATCATAAAAATTATGTTAATTGTAACACACAATTAACTTCAAATTAAGATCAAGAGTACATTCCTTTTTTGTTGAAATATTAACGTAGTGTCGGTGTTACTATTTAACACATCTATATTATGTTAAATTAACACAAAATTTTGAGTGGACCGTTTAGGACATGCGATTTATGTTAAATTCAACACATTTTTTCCAACAGTGTAGGAATAATTTTTTAGAGGAATTCTTGAAATGTTTATGGTTATCTCTTCCTGTTGTGAACAAAACATTTCAGTTACGATACGTCAATTTATTTCAAAAATTCTAAAAATTTACGATTTTTCTTTCCAAGTCAAGTTCGGAGAATGAATCGGAAATAAATCGCTTGGACTGACATAGTCGTATAGTTACCAGACCGTAGGCTATATTGACAAAGAAAAGCGATACGTCGCACTCGTAATACCGATTTTAAATATGCTTTTATGATTTTTATTACCCACTACGGCATTGCTGCTTGTGTAAATCGTTCCGCGGTTGAACAGCAAGGAAAAAGTACGAAGAATTGCCTGAATTTGCAAAGCATGATTTTACATTACTCGATTTCATCTCGATATATAAATTATTGTACGAACGTACGTCATTCGAGAGATTAGGTAAAATTGATTCGATTTTGTATCGCATACAGAATGTACTTTAATCAACCACAAATCTTTTATTTTTTACACTCATAAATTTTTTAATAAATTTATTTTCGGACAAGCAAAAAAATTACATGTCTGTAAAATGATTAAATTCTTTTTGAAGAAAACCGATTTGAATTTTTACGACAACGAGTCGTACGTGTCGCAAATAAACTTATTTTACGAGCGGTATATCGAGCGGCTTTCTTACAGTTGAACATATCGTATCTAATAATCGCGTAATTGTGAACTGTGCGGGAAATCATGTTGAAATGATGTCAAGGAGATCTACGATAGGCAGTCTCGTTATAGTTGTGCATAAAGACGTGCTTGAGTGCGTATGCACTCGCGTGCACTTTAAGCACCGCTGACATTAGAAAAATTCACATATCGCAGTTTCGATATAATCGACTGCTAATGCGCGCGGCGTAGCTGCGGGTCGGCGATTTCGCCGGTAGCGCTCCGCGAAATATTTAAATATACGGTGAAGATAAAATAAAAAACGCTGCCGAAAAATCGCTGCGGAGAATGTCGATTGCATTGACGGAGTTACGTCAGAGAGTGAAACACGCAACAATAACGGTCGAGCGACGCATCGAGTGTGTACACCATGTTTCTTCCTTCTCTCTCCCTCTCATTCTCTCTCTCTCTCTCTCTCTCTCTTTTTTTCTCCCGCGGTTGGTGCATGTCGAGCATAAATATTTATAACGTAGAGTTTGTAACGTAACTTTGCCATTCCGTGTGTCAATGCGCCGAATCCTGTCGTGCATGACCCTCGCGAACAGTCTGCGTGTGTCTATTCCTTTTTGCATTTTTAATGACCCGTCATGCGTGCTTTCGACTTCGAATCTCTTTCCGATCACCAACGTTTGCCGCATCCTCCGCTCGGTGGAGATATTCGTCGGTACTCGTCGTGATACATGAATAACGGGAATAATTTAGTGGAGAAAGCAATATTTCGCAATGCGGCAACGTGGTCGATGGCGAGTGAACGGCCGCTAGTCTGGACTTAGCGATTTCTACAGCATCCAGAGAATCTCAGGCGCGATCTCCGCTCGATTCGCAAGCGGCGCGTTTTCATCTCGAGGGATAACTGTTTTCACTGGAAGTAACTGTTCCGGATAAATTATGACTCGTTACAGGAAAGTGGTTATGCTCGAGGAGACTGCAATTAAGGCAACTGTACGTTAATACGCCGCCCTTACTCGTGCGCGCGTTTACTCTGCGCTATTTGCTACCGCAAATCTCCGTTGTGTGCGGTTTATGTATAAGTTAACCCAGTCAAAATGGCTATATACTAGACATATGTATTGAAAATAGTAATTATGTCTATCCCGAGCTGTACGAAGGCGCGGCGCCGAATGAAATCGTTACACTTGTTGATGAAAAGCGTTAAAGCGTACGAGCATTTTTCATCTGCCAGAAAATTTTGAAAACGTAACGTATAACACGTGAATTTTTTTTTTAAGTTTGCAATTATAACAAGAAACCTTTTTGCGACATTTCGCGACGTTTTCTCGCGTGGATGTGTACCGCATCATAAAAGTACTGTATATATGCACCGGACTGCCTATAGTGCCCTATAACGTGAGCGGAATTTTTACCGTCTATTAACGACTCTGTCTCTGAATACAACAAAAATATGTGAATGTACTGTCCGAGGAAAATAAAACACCAGAATTTATGCGCATGTACAACATTCGCGCGTGCGAATGTTGCTCATTTTAGTCATGACTGCTTACCGGAAGCGGTGACTCACGGAACGGAGTGAAAACGCAATAAAAATGCGATTGTCTGCATTCAGTGACGCTACACGTGTTTTAAATTAACATTGGATTCCTTGCGACTGCCTTCTAGAAAGTGTATTACTGAAATGGAAAGTGGCTTAATAATTAATCTCACATGCTATATATGAAAAAGATGCAAATTGCTCTTTAGCTCGAATATATTTTATTTTTTATTTTAATTGTTTCTGATATCGAATTATTTCTAATATTTTATCCAAAATAGCTTTATAAAAATTATGTTTAAGTGATACTTATGCGGAGATGAGATTGGATGAAAATAATATTTCATACATACAACTTTCCAAATTTTTGACTGATTTAATCATATATCATATATCATTATGTGGCGTGATACAATATACGTTTATATTTATCCGGAATCGTATTTGCTAACGCTATAATAGCTTCAAGCAGGTCGGATATCGAAAATTGTATTCATTACGTTTGTCATTACAAGCAATCAATATAATATTATGAAATGAAATCATTTAACGGGGAATAATTGTGGTCTAATAGTAAACGATTTAATTATTTTAAATGATAGAACGTTATCTAAGAATAACGTCAGATGAGTGGTTATAAGTGCAAATAAACTGTTAAAATATTGAATAAGTTTCTCTATTTTTACTATGATTACAATAATCAGCTTTTGTACTAATTTTGTAAACGATTCGAAAGTAGTCCAGTGACTGTGAAGAATGACATTGTGTCGCAAGATCCTACAGCTGAATAGAATTATAAGATGTTGACAGATGGCAGGTACGCCACCTGTTACTCAGCTTATCTGATTTGTCTTTGAGTATCATTGCCGTGACATTATTACCGATTTATCTCTGATGGATTTTTCTATGGATTTAATTTTTTCACAGAAAAATGTCGATGAATTAGAATTAAAGTTACTTGAAAATAAAACTACATTTGTATAAATTAATTTTTATATTTAGATAAATATGAATAGGATGATCTTTATTTGATTGCATGTAAGTTTCTTTTTTTTTTTTTTTTAACAAATTATAACTATAACTTCTTTATTAAGCTATTTTATATTATAACATATTAAAATAGTAAGTATTATAAGATATTAAGATATTAGATAAAGGATTTCGCAATTATTTCAAACTGTTTTGTACAATTGATTAAAGAATGCATCTGCAGCTACGTGCAAATGTAATAAATACGATATTATTAACTTTAGCAAATTATATGAATAAATGATATTAAGTCGACGTAAGCGGATATTCGCAATTATTCTGCAAAGGATCAAGTATTCCGTATGTATTTATATATCCATGTTAATCCACTTAGGATTAGCCTAAAGCTAGTATCTGGCTCCGGTTACACGATTTGTCAATAATTACTTCGCGGTATTATATACATATATCTCTCATATCTGCTGTGTAACATCTGATGCCAATCTACAATTCCCGTAATGGCGTTTAAACGATAAAGCTTCTGAGAACAGATGAAAGACTCTCAACATTGATAACTAATCCAATTGACATAGGTATAGTGTAATGTTACAAAGCTGCCAATTAAAAGATATTTGATCTAATTATATCAAGAATATCTAAACATTCTTTCTTAGAACGGCTTTCTTGATTTGCATATTATAAGTCAGGTAGCTCTGAAAAGTGTGATAAAATAAGCTTTCTCTCTCTCTCTCTCTCTCTCTCTCTCTCTCTCTCTCTCTCTCAATTTAGCACTAATGAATAAACCGGTGAATAATAGTATCTTTCGCACGCGGTCACATCCAGGAAATATATTTTACAACAAACAGAATGATTAATTCACCACGCTGAAATGCCGTTAAGAGAAGTCTTGTATTCATATAGTCTTCGTATTTATTCTCTTCCGCAATTGCGGACGGTTCTTCTTACATTTCGCCAAAGGATTTAACGGGATCATATCTCTTTTAGTGGGATTTGCATCGTTATCGCGTTATGCCGTGTTAAATAGCGATTTTCGATACAGGAGAAAGAAAGACACTTTTCTCCTTCTTACCTTCTTCTCTCGGTAAAAGTAATTATTTAATTCGCTGTCATCAAGTTGAATCGTCCTCTATTAGCTGAGACGTGCGGTTAGATTCGCGCGGATGAAAAAGAAGAAGAGCCTTCCTTCTTATCGAGCGGTTTCCGCGGTTTTTATTCTCTCGACGGTTTTTCTCGAGAGCCGGGGCACACGGTTTGAGATCCTCTCGTGCAGCTCTCGGCGAAGTTTCGAGCTCTGTGCGCCGCTCTTTTCGAGTACGTTTGTCGATGTTATCCATGCGGAAAGGCCGCTGAAAGTGAAGCGGCGGCGCTTTAAGACGCATACACGACTCTCGATGGAGACACAGTGAATATTAATACTCGCCCGTAGCCTTTCGGTCGACAGATCTTATCAGCTCATTTCGCCTTTCTACTCCTGCCGTCCTTTTCACCGCCGCTTAAAGTCGACTGCTCATTTGCGCGTCCCGAGGGTCTTCTTTCTCATCTTCTTCTTCTTCATCGTTGTTGGCCCCGTTCGGTCCAGCTGCGAAGGAAGTTTATCCTTACTTGGCTCGATTTGCTTACCTCTGTTTCTTATTCTTTCTCTCCTGATTTCTGTAATCTTCAGTGATTCATCGCGCGATGCATGGTAGAATAAGTAATTGTGGAAATCCGGTTTTTTTCTTGCCTTCTAAGAATAAAATGATCTAATACGGTTGACAAAGTGAGTCACAATATTTTACACATAAATATATCGAAAGAATTTTAGTTGAAAAATAATATGCTAATGATGAGTGTTTTGTTGAAATAAAATAATAGTAATTTGCATTTATATTTTTTTATTATTTTATTTAACAATATATCATTTTGTCAACAATGTTTAACAAAAAAATTTGACAAAACGTGCATTATTTTTTATCGTGATATTTTATCGTGAAAAAAAAATATGACTATGATGCACAATTTACATAATAAAGATAAATAAAGTAGTTTTCAAAGACTTCAAAAAAAAGAAAGGAAAAAATAGGCGCACTGATGGGGGTGAAATCTTCATCGGAAGACTGACGGGGCGTCTGTCGACAGACAGTGGCAGTCTCCTTTCACGGAACGGGTAGGCATTCTTGTCGTCGAATCAGAGTGCAATTAATCATCCTCGCAGAAACGCGGGCGGTGTTGGTCGAAGTTTTTCGATATCCTGAAAGCTTCTTCCTCCGAGTTGAATTTCCGCGGAAAAGTTTTTGCACGGGGGTTGCTCTGCCTTTCCCTTGCTCCCCGCGAGCTTCCACGGCAGCCTTTCACGGCAGCGAGTCGTTCGCAGATTTCTTCTTTTGGTCAAGTTAACGG
The DNA here is from genome assembly GCF_055798465.1 of Pogonomyrmex barbatus. Taxonomy (NCBI): domain Eukaryota; kingdom Metazoa; phylum Arthropoda; class Insecta; order Hymenoptera; family Formicidae; genus Pogonomyrmex; species Pogonomyrmex barbatus. Next base: position 4,594,181 of record NW_028297113.1, on the reverse strand, counting down.
GTGAAAAGTCGCTTTTAATAGAGATGGTAATTATGAGGGTATTCTGATAAAATATTTATGCCGATATTGCGAACACGCGATAACGGCAACCAGATACTTTGGATCAACTTTGCTAGGTACTTAGTCAGAGAGCAGCTTAATGAGATGTTATATCTATACGATGCGAAATTGATTTAAGCTATCAAAATTGCTATGTTAAAGATACCTTTATCAATATTCTATCATTCACATCATAAAATGTTTCTTTAAATAAATAACCGCAAATAAATTTATATCGATTGCAATGTAAAATAACATTAATAATCGGAGGGGGGAGGAGGGTCACATAAAGAAAAGCAATTTATTATAGCAATATTGGCACATTAGAAAAGAATTGCAATTTTTAGGAAGCACTTTTTTGAGATTATTATATTGTTTTTTTTTACTTTTATGAATATTTGTATTTTGTACCAAAAATGTATTGCATAAAATGGCACTTGTTATATATCTTGTAGATAAAAGAATGGCGGCTTTCGATCGGGCTATTAAAATTCGTTTGCAAAAAGAACGAATCGTATTGAGGCAAATGTTATTAAAGCAGTACGTGATACAACTCGTTAAGCAAACGACCCTCTAACGCCAAATAAATTAAACGTCGTTGCGTTTGCGTTGTAGCGCACCGTTAAAACGACCCGTACCATTGTACGTAAATCAAGTAATAAAAGCGTCACGACAATAGGATTAGCAGCAAATTATAAATGTGCTGGCGATTTCCAGTAAGACTATAATACGCTGCCCCGTGGTCCTTGAAGTTACACGTCCGATAATGGCATCACGTGCGCTCACGCGACGCGTTCGCCGGCTCACTTGCGTGCCGTTCAAAATCCGATGACGATCCTGTTTCATCCCTGTCCATCGTAATAACCGGTTTCTCTTTTTGATTTTAGGTAAGTCTCTTCAAAAATGCGACGAGCCTCGTGCTGCTCCGCACCGAAACGAGCCGACGAACTACGCCCAGTTACAGCTGCCGCCGGCCGGACGGGATCTCTCCGACAAGACGGTAAAGTACGCGATTCTCCGCCTGTGATATACGTGGAAAAAAAAAAAAAAAAGAAAGAAAGATCCGTATATATTCGCGAGCAGAAGCGCAAGCTATGCAGCCTGAACTCCTAAAATGGTTTCCGGCCGTTTAAAGTTTAAACACTTCGTAAGTCTTTTCCGCTCCTCTGTCCCCTCTTCATAATTCATGGGACGCTTCAAAACTCGCAACGTACGGCGCAAGCTAGCTGCGCGTCCCGGTGGTAGTTTTTGTCGCGGAATGTTCTGTTTCTTTCACTTTTCTCCCTACGTAATGCGAGCCGAGCAGCTCCGTGAACGCCGTTAAATCTTCCTAGATATTTACCGAAATTTCCTCGGTAGCTTTACGTCTTCCTGAAACATCCTATCCTATGTTTGTTATACTGGATCCATCGGTGACAGGTGCGATAAATCGTTACGTCTACCTTGTTTTTAAAGTAAAGTTTTAACTCGCTAAAATGGTAAATTTTTTTCCTACAAAAAATGTTGTACAGTTGAGTATAATATTAATTTATCGTACAAATAATTGCGTGCAAATAATTTCTCGCAAGATTTAATTAAAAAATTTACTAGATATATCAATGATCATGAAAAACATTTACAATTCGCTGTTAAAAATTATTGTACGAGACATAAGTCAATGTACCATGTGCTATTTCGGCAAGAAATATTTCTCGTTCTGCCATTTGTTCAAGAGGACGCGACGGCTTTTCTTGTGGCATTCCTCGCTGTGCTCAGCGACTCGCGAGCGCAGCGATTAACTAAAACGAAATACTTTAAGCCATCTCCGTGCTTGGTACCGGCCGATCGCGATAAATTACCGATTGGTTTTTGCGGAGAAATTGCTACGTCCAAGTACCTTGACTCATTGAGACCGACGCTGAATGGCGATAAATTCGCAATTTTTTTGCATCTTTACAAGAGCGACTCTTGAAACAATGAGTGGCGTTGTATCGCAGTAAACACGCCCGAAATTCGTTGTATGATAAAAGTAAATTTTCCTCTTAATAAAAACCTCATTTATTTTGGTATCGCATGTTTCACGGATTATGAAATTATGTCCATTCTTTAGATATTACGTAAGTGAATAAGCTCTTTTCATTGCTGTGCAAATAAGCAAATAATTAAATGAAGAAAATAAATTATCCTATGTTATGAAAAGAATATATATTAGATTTATTCCGAAGAAAATATTTCGAAGAGAAACAGAAGGTAAAAAGTATAATTGAGCTCAATATGAAACGAATTTTCTTTATTGTTACAAGAGAATGGTTTTATTGTACAGTAATGTAATACTTTTTAATGCAAAGAAAATATAAATGAAATCTCATTTTCCTTGATGACAATGATTCTAAAATAGTTGTAAAAACAACAGAAAGCAAAAGGTAACAAAATCAACATTACAAGCATTATTTGCACAAATACTTTCACATCTGCTACTCGAGTTACATATTATGAACTGATATTCATACAAGCACAAATATCAAATTGCCATTTATCAGAAGAAAATAGATTTTGTTCCGAAACAGCACAGAATTCTGAACCAACGTATATATTTGGATAATGATTTCTACTTTTAATTAAACAAAATCATATCAATTTCGAATGTTTCTTTTTCTGAACAAGCTTTCGCTAATCTTCTAATAATCTTTACATTTACAGAGAAATGTTTCGGGAGTTAATTTCTCACGTTTGCTCAAATGCGATAGCGTAACACCGTTCAGTTCCATAAGGCACTATAAAGCAGCATTCTGTACCGAGCTCGTAAAACTTTTAATCCGGCAAAACTCAGTCCGAACCGAATTCGTCGCGCGATTTCAGCGGGGCGGAGGGGGAGGGGGAGGGGGAGGGGGGGGAGATAAGGGAAAAGCGGAGAATCCATTCTCGGTGGAAATCATTAATCACCGGTCGTCGTTCGAAAGTTCGTGCAACTGCGCGAGCAGGTGCACGGGCCGTCGCAGGTGCGCCTTGCACTCGCGACGCACCGGATTTCTTCCCGTCCGGGACAGTAGCGAGTGCATTAATCGTACCCGCGCCCGTCACTCTGCCCTCATAATCTACTGGAAACCGGCGTGTCGCCGTGGGTAGAAGTTCCTCCCCCCCCCCCCCCTCTCACGACGAGGAACCAAGTTTAAAGCTCGATATTAATAGCGGATTACGTGCAGGTACTCAATTTCCGGCCGGACACCCGCGTCGCACCCGAAAAGTTTCGGGAACACGAACCGAATATTAATGAACACGAATGCCGCCGTTGCACTTCTTAGCCGACCGATAGTCTCACCTTTCCTAATACGATGTAATTCAATTATCTCTCGATTTATAGCTCGATTTAAGATTCTTACGAATCCAAAGTGCGCGCTACGTGCAAAGTGAATTGCCAAATGCGAATTTTAGAAAATGATAAATATGAACGATAAATAAATATAAAAATTGATCTGATATTTGAAATGATTTGTTAAAATTAATTTTATTATTAAATCGTGATTATTCATTATGCGTTTCTATATTTTTTGTCTCAATTGTTGGATTTAAAATTTGAATATAAATTTTTCGTTGTTATTTGTGCAATTTTTTATTTGTAATTTAATATTATATTTATTATAAATTCTGATTGTGAAGTTTTATTTTTTTAATTTTTGGAAATTTTAACTTGTGTGTATTTTCTGTGCAGAAAATGGCTAAATGAATTTTTGCGTAAAAGCACCTTGTATGTTAGTAATAATCCTGGTAATGACACGTGTTATTATCACGCAGATTTAAATGTATTATATTTTATTGAAAATAACATAGCTTATTAAATTATTAATTGGTGGATCTTTTCATTTTATTTCCGTTTTTCATTCTACATATTAATATTTAATTTATTTTGTATTTTTTCATTTATTAATATTTACACTTTGAATATAACTCTGTATAGCAATATACACATTAATGAAAACATATTGTTACATTTTTATATATTTAAAAAATTTATGTTAATGTTCGAGAATCCGATATAACCGAATAAAATTAAATTAAATATATGTTACACCATCCGCTAGAGATACATAGAGGCATATGTAAAAAAAAAAACAAAGAAAATTGTTCATTATTCTCGATGTTGTTCACAATTGTTGCATCGCACGTACCAACACTATTCAATCGACGAAACAATCGTTCAAATCGATTGTTTCACGCCAAAGCGTACACGCGATCAAACGAGTCCGATTGACAGCAGACAGAAATTGTTTGACGAACGGTCGATTACGTCTGAATCGCTGTGGTACGTGTGGTATGTTGACGCACTCATGCGTGTTGACCATCATTAATGCGTTCGACAGGCGATGTACACAGTTAAATGATCTCTCTCTCTCTCGGTGTCTGCTCTCGTTTTTCTTAACGCATCACGCCGCTGTTGTTCAATTCTATTCGGATCCAAAGTGTGAAAATCGAAAATTTGACATTTCCTTTAGAGCAGACACCGTTTGTCTTCATTACAATTCTGTTGGATTCTATTCGGTTAGCTAAGCGAGATCGACAAGTTGCGCGGCAACGTCGGAGTCGTGCAACGAAGCGCTTAAATCTCAGCCCGCGCCGAATATTGGCATTTTCGTCGAGGATTCAAATCGCCGAATCGTCAATCGCGTCATACATGCTGGTGCGGAAGTTAGCGTCCGATTACCGCCATGTATTACCGCTCGGATAACTCCTGACCTAATAATACGACCTTCGTGCATTCCAAACGCATCGCTCTTACGACTTAGGCGAATTACATTTGTAGATGACCGAAGCGAACACGCGATTATCGTCGTGTGTCGATACGCCTCGAAATCTCCGTACACGTCTGTCCTGTGCCCGTCCTGGTCGTATGTATGCAATGACCAAAAGGTTTCCGGTCGATTTGACTTAATGACGCGAGGATCGCGCAGCAGCAAGGTCTGGACAATAATCGACGTTGCTCTGCAACGTTGTAAAAATTTTTTTCTATAAGATAAATATTTTCTAATTTAATGTTAAAAGTTTCTAAATTTTCCAATCGGAAAACGCGAAAAAAAAGCTGAGAAATTTAAATTAATTTAATTAGAAAATAACGTTGCGTTTAAATTTCACAAATTGTTATAATACCGATAGCACTTCGTCATGTTTCAATTTAGAAAACGGCGGTCAAATCATTAGCAGATATCATTAGCGGATATCGTTATCCATTACCTTTCTTGTTTCTGAACGCGTTTCTGTTGGCTGACGATCGTGATTGCGCACTACTATTCCTACATCGTCGTCCTTTGAATTGTTCGTGGCGATATGCGTTTGGATGACTCGGGCGTTAGCAGTCTATAGCGTTTAGATTTTATGTTACGGCATCGTTACGGGGATTATAATGGTGTCGACTGCGTTTCCCGCGTAGTCAACGTGAGTTGGCGCGATCGCGGAGTAATGAAGTACCATATTATGCCGCTAGACTGAACTTCAGCCCGTCATCCCGTAACCTCGTTTCTAATAAGCGGCGAGTATTTATCAAATTAACGTCACAGGTAACTTCGATAACTGATTCAATACAAAGCGCGATATTGCTACGACAATGAGCTGTTATACAATGCGAGTATAATACTCACAAACTTAAGCAGTGCAAGTAATCATTTTGCCAGTAACATTAATGTTGCTTATAATAGAATTTATCACGAATTAACTCTATGACAAATAATATTGCTAAAAAAAATTAGAAATTTTTCAATTTTGGTATTATGAATGCTACATTGGTCCTCTGTAAATGAAGAATCGAAACAAGAAGTTCGACAGAAATATTACGATGTACAATCGAAAAGAAAATAATTGTAATATGTTTTAAATATAAGTTTTAATGAAAAGATGTGCTCATGAAAGGTGTACATTTATATAAATTTTCCGTCTAGTATTTTAGTTTGCTTAAAAAGTCTGAAATATAGTATATATATATATATATATATATATCACGTCCCATGGGACCCACATGTAAATCCGTCACTGATTGCGGTATTAAGATATACTGCATTGTGTTTTCTCTTGAATTATATAGCATTGGTCGGTGGGCACAACCTTGATTCCCGGTCTTGCATTGTTCGTAGTTGAGTCACGTAATAATATAACGGATCGCCCGGTCTTGAAAAATGCAGCGCGCATTTGGCGGTGCCTTTTACGAAAGAATTTGCGGATATAGCGAGTGCATCAGCGTATCAAATATACAAGGTGCTCCTGAACTATGCCGCGGTGCCCCGTATAACGAGACGGCAGTATCCTTTATAAAATTCTGAGAGAAGCATTTGTAACCGCGCGATTCCGGCGTCTCGAGATTTCCACGTCGGAACGCTCGAGCACTTCAGCAAACGTCAAGAGGAAAATTGCTCACGCAGACTTTTACTTTGGCATGCGCTGTTAAAGCGTAATAAACTGCAAAAGCAGATGTACGCATCATTACAGGAATTTTCAGTAGACAGTAACATATGTCGTTTTTACAACTGGTTGGTTTGCATATTTTTTTTTTTTTATATAATAACTTGCGATTATTTTTGCATTCGGTTCTTCGTTTAAATATTTTATAATCGTACGAGTATTAAAATTTTTTATTTAAAAAATGTTATTTTAAATTAATCAAAGAAAACATTGAGTAAAAAGAAAATATAAAGAAAATATAATATTTTTATTTTATTACAAACAGTAGATATTTGTACAATAATGGAATAAACTTCACCGATTTATTCGCTAGAATGAATTTGTGCAAATTGTGATGTACTTTAGATACAAAAAGGTAATTACAAATAGGATATTGGCAGATAAAATATTACTGAATAATCTGATCAATAAAAATATTAATCTGTAACTGAATCAATACTTGAAGTATTGTCAAATGTGATTTTTACACTTACCTGATATTTTAATTCCATCGAGCTGTAAAGAGTTACAAATGGCGGGCTTAAATTACGCGGAAGGGCAGTTAGTAAGTACTACGGTTACTGCGTACGTAGCGGGGTCATCGATCACCACGTCCAGAGTCCTGCGTTCTTTATTCGCAGAATAAATGAGATTCATTATGGCTCTCCACGTGTGCGTCAGTCCATAAAAAAGGGTACCGGCATTTTATTTATTAATACCGCGGTCAGCACGTCGCGGACAGAGAATACGTGATTTTTATCCGGCCCTCATTTTCGATGCTTCCGAGTCACCGTTTGTCCCGTAATGAACTCACTATCGCTCCTGGAGATTTATAGTAGGCTAGAAGTGCATCATTTTTCCCTGCCTTTTTGTGCGGATTTTTTTTTTTTTATTTTTTTTAAATGAAAACTTGCTATTGAATAATTATTATTAATGCGGATAGATTATTATGGATAAAGAAAATTTTTTTTATTAATTTACTTTGATGAAATTAAAGTTTATTAGCATTTAATAATATTAAATATTGTCATATTTATGTAAATCTAAGCTGAAATAGAAAATCTAAGGGTATATCATTTTACATATTTTTTATTTGAATTTTTTCGGATATATCAATGCATATTAAATTTTGATAAAACGCCGTGGATGAGCCGAAATTTCTGCGTGATAAAAGTATCGTTAAATCGAGAGAAATATGTAGCGTGAGAGACTTGCTCCTCTTTTTTCTCTTTTAGTTATTTTACATAATAGGTGGGGATGGCATGATGGCGTTCTTGCACATTCTTATTTTACATTATCGGCACGTTGGTCGTTAAGTATGCCCGGGATAAAATTTAATCAATTACGCGAAAGTAAGAAGAGAGAAGAGAAACATTAAAACACAGATGGTAATTCCTCCTATACTGCGCCCCTTTAATTTAACGAACATTCCTCGAGACAATTAGGAACTTTCATTCTAAAACTTAGTTTTGACGCATGATGAATTAATCGGATTTTACTCATTACCACGTTCTTAGGAGTAATCACTGTGTCTACCGTTTCTCAAAGTTTTTAATTATCCTTACAAAAGAGTAACATGGACGTGCGCGTGCCTCCGCAGCGAAGATATAGAAGAAGTTATTTTGCGAGATACCTGCAAACATGCGCATATTGTATTTGCAGTTGTACAAAATTGAACAAACTTCAAATCGCTGCGCATTTTTCTGTGACAATTTTGAAAAAATAAACGCATTAAAAATAAATGTATTAAAAATTAATGTGACGTAATGGACGTTTCTTGAATCTTATTGCTTTCGTTTTTGTATTAAATTGACATGGCGTCTCCGATTTGCAGATGTTAGGTGAACCACTTTATCGTTTTATTTAATATCTAGAAACAAAAAAAGTAATATTATGCTGCACAGCACAGGCGATAAAAACGATACGCGTTAAAACGTTTTAGTTGTTGGAGTTTTAAGTCAGTTGCTGTTTTTTTCTTTTTTCAATAATAATTTCGAATACCAGATAACAATTAAAATTTATTATTTCTCGACGATACTCTTCCTGTAATATCGCTTGTAACTATCATTTATTATGTCTGAGTGAAAGATAAGAATTTTCTTCGTTTATATTTCGCTCGAAAAATATATTTCACTTTTATATTTTATAAAAAATCCACCAGACACAGGTCATTGCGTTTAATCGCAACGGATATCTCGGTCGTTGAGATTAAACGATTCTTCCATTAGCCGCTCGTTTATTCTTCTGTGGAGAAATACATAGAATTCTTGAAGGAACAGGATCAATTCAAAAGAGAACTGGGTTGCCGGTTCAAAACTTCTCGGCCAGTGATCCTTCCTAGTAATTCTGCCTGGTAATGAAAGTGTCCGTTTTCAGGTCCTTCTACGAGCAGCTTAAAATTTTATTGAAAATCGAGCATGGGATTCTTTCTCGTCGTAGGAGAAGAATACCGGAAATGGAAAAGATGAGGAGGAAAAGATGAAGGAAAAAATCGTTTCGTTGCGCGCTACGCCAAAAGAAATAAGAATTTTTTGCGCAGTGAAGAAACGAAATTTTTTGCGCAGTGAAGAAACGAAATTGAAGTGCGACACGAATGGCTCAACGAGAAACCCCACGGCATCTCGAAACGGTTGAAATATCGACACATCCGATACAGAGGCCGCGGATATATTTACCCGGTGCCCGGGTTACTGGTGCCCGGTGCGCTCTTTTTTTTTTTTTTTTTTTTTTTTTTATGATCGGCCGGTCCCCTGAATTTTTTATGACTCTGGCATTTACATATCGGAATACCCCGCGAGCACTAGGCCGGATTGGGTTGAAATAACTCTACCGGTCCGCGCGTCTAAATTCGACATCCAGCGCAAGCTGTTACGATCAGAAACACGTTACGAACATCTGTAATTGCTTCTTTTTAAACAGTCACATTTTAAACAGTTTCATTTTTTTTGCTAAGATTTTTGCTGATTTTTTTTTACTTTTAATGTGCATCCGATAGATTTAAAAAATTCTTTTTTTTTTTTTATTGGATAAGCATATTGATAACTAGACCTATAAAAATTTTTAGCTCAATTTTGTTTATATGTATATTATTATGTATTCTGTTTACTTTAGAACTGTCTTGTTTGAAACTTTCTATTATCTTCGGATCTTTAGGTGTGTAACTTTTTTAAGATATTTCGAGAAGCTTATGATGTTTTAAAAACGCGCGATTACGTGCCGCTTTTCACGATAGAAGGTAACGGATTTCCATGTTTAGCATGGAAGAAAGATCACCGTAGACCCAGGGCGCATCTTCTTTTATACTTTGACCGAAGAAGTTTTCTTGAAGGCGAGAGCGCACAAGGGGCAGCTATTTTCTGTGAAAATTGTAGTCCCTAACCTTGTACATGCATATTTCATTCGGAACGGCGTAAGCCGCAGGCCAAGGGAGACATTTCTTCGCTTCTTCTTAGTTTCTGGCTAAGTCGTTCAAACTTGTCCGAACTTTGTCCGACTTAACCCTTCGTGGATCGAGCTCTTTTGCACGCTTCTGTTTCTCTTTACAGTTGAGCTATGATAGTTTAGCTTTCGAACTCGTCTTTATGAGATATTCTATAGCTATCGCTTTGTTTATAAATGATAAATTTCTTGACTCGAGCAATATTTTAACATGGGATATTAATTACTTAACAATATGTATAGATATTTTAATTTTATTCTTTTAGTTTTTTTATTTGATTATAATTTATTTGATTATAGGCTTTAAAGCATAATTTTATTATTAAATTATGCTTTAATAACGTCATAACTTTAATTTTATTATTTTAAATATTGACAAAAAATATATATAGTAAGCTTTTCTTGAAAAGCTCTATAATAGCTCTAGTCTCGTTTCAACTTATTCTCATTCTATGGTATTACGTAGAAACTCACATTTATTTTCAAACTTCCAAGACACTGCGTTCGCGTTTAATGGCTACCACTCCATATAATGCTCGCGCTTTTAACTATTTTTATCTTCTTTAAAATCCATTTATTTATTAGCTCACTTACGGAGCTTTAACTTTTGCTCTCATGCATATATTTTATGTGTGCTCAAAGTAATGTACCGTTGGGTGTCGCGCGCATGATTCATACCAGCGCACGAAGTTGCTGGTCGTAAGTGTGTCTGCTTCTACGGGACTCTATGGGGATCCACCCACTTTCGACTTTGGTGGAGAATTTGTGAGAAATTGCCAGAATTCATTACCTCCGTGATTGCGTTCCCTTGCGACCGATCTCTTGCAGGTCTGCACGCCGCGTTGAAGCATGGGAAGGGCCAATCAAAATTCGTACGTGCCAGTTGAGAATCGTGAGTTGATGCTCGCTCTCTCGCACGTATGTTTTTTTTTCTTGGGAATAAAGTTTCTACTCACGAGCTTCCTTTTTTTTACGACGGCACGTTTAGAAAGCTGTGTTGTTGTACGTAGCGGATTTTTTTTTTTTTTTTTGAAAAAAAAAAAAGACTTCATCTCTCTCGGACGCGCGTGCTTGCAGTTCATCAAAGTATATAAAACACGCGCGTTAAGTCGTCGTTCCGCGTCATTCTCGGGTATCCTTTTTCATTTTGTCGCATTGCGATAATTAGGCGATATTTTTAAAGCAGGAAATCACGCGAAAGAAAAGTAACAGTCAACGATATAAATGAAAATGATAAACTGTATCATTAATTACTGGATCTCTCTCTCTCTCTCTCTCTCTCTCTCTCTCTCTCTCTCTCTCTCTCTCTCTCTCGATTGTACTATTTTAAAGTCTCTAATTAAAAAAAAAAAAAAAAAAAAACACGTCCAAGTTTGCCAATTTACAGTGCGGCTCGTATTCTCGACTGTTTGGTCGCAACGTTGCCGAGCAGCTTTATTCTCCAGAATTATCCCGTAATGCGAAGTCGCGTTTAATTGCCTCCTCCACTGACGTCTGTCTCTCCGTCGACTTTAGCAGCGACATTACCGAACAAGCGATTAGCAGGCTCGTCGTGGTTCATGGACACGGACGTCCCACTACAGTTTTACTCGCGACGGGTCACTCAGCAGTTAGTTAAAGTGGTTATTCGTCACACGACATAACGGCATAACGTTTGAAAGATTCATTGAAGAAATACATAAGCGTGAGTTTTCGCCTATGCATAAAGGCAATTTTATATATGAATGATTCTGAATACGGACAAGAATTTCTTTGGACACTCTCTTTACATTTCTATTTTTGACGATGAACATCGTGTCTATTAACTACGGAATTAAGACAATAGAACGTTAGTTTAAGTGACGTTAAATGCAGAAATTCATGATAATCGCGTATGTTTACAACTCTTCTATTTACAATTAATTAGTTTCTATGGTGTAATCTCTATATTTGGATTAAGATTTTAATCGAAAATGAAGTTTATTTCAATGCGCTCTTGGAATTGTGATGTAAACTGAACATTGTTTGAAATGTATAATTGTATTCCGGCGTCTGTCCGTTCAATGGTAATGTTATACGTTTACGTAAGAAATGTCTCTCAACGGCTGTTATGTAAGGCTCAATGAAATTCTTAGAATTTGAAGTGCTCAGTGCGCGGAGAATATTATACCGCCCGAAAACCTTTTGTAACGGCGAAAATTGATAAAAAACAACGGCAATTTTACTGACGGTGGGAAGAAAAATGTGTACTTTATCAGACTTTTTCTTTTGCCTTTGAGCTACGTCGCAAAAGGGTAACCGCATCGATCGAGAGGAAGTGCGAGCGCAGTTACAGAAATTTCAGCACGCAAAGGTTGATCGACCTGCGGTTCCGCCTTACGTGACGTGTTTCGCCGCGAGGGCGACCTCAAAACAAAAAGGGAAAAACGAAAAAAAGAAAAGGAAGAAAAGACGAAAAACGAAAAAAAAGAAAGAAATACGCGTAACATTTTCTTTCTATGCGGAGACAAAAGCTCCGTTTCCTCTCTGGACTCCGACGAACCGCCCGGAGGCTTCCAGCGAACCGCGTCAAGGGAAGCTACCGCTCTTCTCAACGCAATGTGGAAACTGTCGTCAAAGCCTTCCTTATCGCGACTGCGGGGGAGAATAAAATTGCTAACGATGCGTCTAGAAACGTCTGAACGCCATTCGTTATCGTAGAGAACGCTTTAGATTACGAGTCACGTATATTTCATAAATTTGCGTGGGCTAAATAACGGAGCTGATTAAAAAGATTTTACGGCGTATGTCCGCGCGTGTACGCCGGCGTATGTACGCGCGGATATTATAAGCACGACGCGACGTATGGTATAAATTAACGTGACGCTATAGATCACGGTAAATATAATTCCCATAAATGTAGAAATATACGCAATTTAAATCGAAATAATCACGTCGAACGCAATTACGCTGGCATAATTGTGCCGGCATAACGGTATAATTATGCCGTGTGGGTGTGCATAATTGAATTCTGATTTCCGTTCGCTGTACATTTTGTAACGAACATATTATCTCCCGCCGGTAATCCATTTTGGAAAATGCCCCGCAATTAGAGCCGGTGCCAAGTGGCGAAAAGTAAATCACGTCGCGGGATCCGAAGTTTCGCGCACGCGACGCGGTTCGACCGCGATTTTCGATAGCGAGAGGGGGGGGGGTAACTCTTTGTTTTTGCATGCTTCTAGAGTACATCGTTATGACGACGGTGGGCAGAGGCTAACGGAAAAACGCTTTAATTTACCTGTGGCCGACGGCGGGGTGACGACGAAAAAACCGTCGTCACCCCGCCGGTATGGTTTAATCAACGTAAATACCATCAGTGGTGAGGGGTAGTTTGCCTCCCCTCACGCTGAAAAAAGGCGAACGATCGCCTTCCGTGAGTCGCACTCCGGGAAAATCGAAGGAACGACTCCGTACATTTTTATCATTTCGAATAGATTAGCCCGCCGTCTCGATTTTCCAGCTATCATGTCATGGTTTTTTTTAAATCACGGTAGCGGTCACTGCGGGTAATATCCTTGTTTTTTCGCACGACACCACCGGGAAATAATTTGCCTCGTGATTTAACCACGCGTGTGCTATAAAGCAAACAAAGTAATTAAAAAGTTTAACAACTCCTTTATTTCTAACCTTTTTTCCCCTTCTTTTAGCGCAAGTTATACGAAACGTATTATTTTTTATTTTGTTACTTTATATCTGAATATTCGAATGTAATTTTTTTCAACTCTTTTAAAATATTTCATGTGAAATTATGATTATGAGTCTTTATGACATTGGCATTTGTGCGTATTATGTCATTAATATGTGAGACTCCCGCGTGGGCGGGCATTGCGGCGTGATTACCTTCTACAAGATACGAAAATTAAATATTTAAAGTGAGATTTGTAATTTTAACTGAACATATCGGACAATAATTGATTGAATCAGCTTATACTTGACAAAAATGATACATTCAATAAATTTTTGTACCGTTTATCTTACATTATTAGAAAATATTTTTTTAAATCATGTGATAGGTTACTTCTATTTTTTTAATGTTGTGTATAATTGCGATTAATAATATAATTGGTTTCTATAACGTTTCTTTTTTTTTTTGAAAATAATTTTTTGCATGAAAATGCCGACAATTTTATTTTACATATAAAAAAATCAATAATATTTTATATAAAATAAAATTTTGGAAAAAATAAAACTGTAATGTTAAGATTTTTTTTTAATTTACTAGAAAAATTTCGACTGATCATAGAAGAAATTTAAAACAGAAAAATTATCTATTTTTTGGTCATTTTTATTTATTTTTCGGTAATTTATTATTCTACAATATTTGGATGATTATTCCATAAATCTTAATTCTGTCTCTAATTACTTAACTAACGAGAAATGCAACTTTGCTACGGATTTTTTTGTGAGTACCGAGTGTCGACTACCAAGTCAACATGATGATTGCAGTATACGCGACTTCCGGAAGCAGGGGAGAACAAGCAATGACCTTAGCAATCGACGTGGACAAGCTAACCTCGATGACCGTCGTCATGCCGATAAACTTCAGAAAAAAGATTTTCATATCTCGAAAAGATAAAGACTTATTCAATTTATTAATATCAAAGCGTGCTTAATGTTCATGGTTAAGTAATTGATAAGGCCACATCTGAAGTTGATCGTACGTTTGAATCCAGATACAGAAGCAGCCGGTTAAGCAAGAGTATGTATTAACAAGAAAGGCCATTGACCGCGCTCGGTCATATCAAGATACGAATAACGCTCACGCAGTTAAATTATAGTTATTCCAGATCGCGTAGAAGAAAATTGAAGAAAGAATATCTCTTGGCTTATCCCACTAATTACAGCAACGCAGTCGGGATGATGTAATAAGAAAGTTGGAAATGGAGTGTGCAGCTGGTCTTGATGAGAGAAAGCTTCTGCCGACTGGTAGTCGCGCAAACACGCTAGAACATCTTAATGAGTAAATAAATTATTCGCAATACAAACAGTAGTTGCCGTACGAAATTTCAGAAAAAGGCAGGCAAGTAACGGACGCGAACCGTTACTTGGAAAAGAATGCGACGGTCGATATCTTCGTACTGTCGAGAATGCAACTGTATTTAGCTGTTCGTATTTATCAAAGTAATATCGAGCATAGAGTTATCGACGATAACTGTTTCAGATTAAACCTTAACTTTCTACGAACAAAAATAAATAAAAGGATAATTAAAGAAGATTGTTCGATTTATTTAAATTGGACTTGTATTTTATTTTCATTCGAGTTCGTAGTTTCTAAAAGTACACTGTTACAAGAATGTCAATTTGTAAATTAAAAAATATCAACGTGACTGACGTTGTATTTTAAAAATAGTGTCGTTTTATTTAAGCATATAATTTTTAGTTATAAAAATACATATATATATATATATATTTTTTTTTTTTTCAGAAATCTTGACTAAGTAATAAAGCATGTCAAGTTATTTTCGATATGCTCTTTCGAGATGTTTTTTTCTCGCGAGTTTTATGAAGTTTTATGAAGAAGTAAAAATAAAGGGACGATCGACTAATGGGAAATTCTGGGCGCGACTGGCTTTTGCGGCGACGCGCAACCATACAATGCCGGGGGGCGATTAGCCGGTCTTATCTTGCACTCGAGAGTGCTCCAAACTACCGACGCGAAAATGCGGTCGGCTCGCTACGACGGCGTTCTCCGGGGATCGTATTTTCCGTTCGCGAAAGCCTCGAGAGGAGCTTCGAGAGGAAAATGAGAGGAGGTGGCAGAAGCGACGAAGACGAGGCAGGAACTGTAACGGGTGGAACGGAACACTCGCGGAAAGTAAGACGAATAGAGTCGTGTTTCACGACAGAAAGGAGCGGAGCGAGAGAGAGGGAATGAGGAGGGATACACGAGGAGGAAAGGGATCGGGAGGCAGAAGGTGGGAGAAAACGACGTGCATTAACGATATGATGGACGGCGGACGCGGTACCTTCTCTGTCTACGGTAGCCTTCATCGCGATGTGCGAAAGAGAGAAGGAGCACAGGGGGAAACGCGCGCGTATCCATTTGACGCCCACATGACGAGCTGCTTTCAGAAACGATACTACTCCGAAATAAGACGACGATAAAGTGGACGAAGTATGCGTGAAAATCCGAACAATTCGTTGCTCGGCGGTGGTCGAGCGTGAAGCGGAAAAAAAGAATTAATCTCCGAGTTTGGTTCGATCCATTGTACCGTATTAATGGGAGAACGTTATTTATAGACATTTATTTATTTATTTTAATACGCGACGCGCTCAAAATGTTACGCGCGATCGCTTCGCATTTTCTCCCGTGTTGGTTGGTTTCTTCTCCGTCGATTTGATTAGAGATTAATAATTCGCGCGGAATGATTCTCGTTTCTTCATCGCCGCCGTTATCAAATGCGCACGTTTTACAAGCAAAGCGAGACGGAAAACGAGGAGGTCTCGATAAGGGACCACAAACGTGCGGCTTTATTGTGTAACCGTAACAGGTTGCCGGTTATTGTAAGGCAAAACGTAGATCGTAGGAAGGAGGAGGAGACGCGGGAGGGGCACGCGGAGAGTACCGTGCCACTCAGCGTTATTGCGGAATTACCGCGTATGTACGTACG
Organism: Pogonomyrmex barbatus; assembly: GCF_055798465.1. Classification (NCBI taxonomy): domain Eukaryota; kingdom Metazoa; phylum Arthropoda; class Insecta; order Hymenoptera; family Formicidae; genus Pogonomyrmex; species Pogonomyrmex barbatus. The sequence continues at coordinate 4,577,673 of NW_028297113.1, read as the reverse complement.
GAACGCAAACAGTTCCTGTACTCGATCCCCGAGTGCACGACCCATGGTTTTGAAGCTACCGATGCGGCTTCGATATCGCGATGATTACTATCGCTGATATTGTACCCGTGTCTTGCTGTTACGTCACGATCGGCTCATATCGTCGGAGAATACGTCGCCGTTCTCCGGCGTTTTGCCAGTGGAAAGGGATTGTCGCCGTGTTTGCAGATTGGCATGCAGTTCGCATTCGGGATCGATAATATATACTGGAGCCATTTTTCTTACACTCTTCGACTACAATCTCGATATATAATCGTGAACTGTATAAATCTCGGTGACTCTTGTCAATTGTCAAAAGTATTTAACTTTTTTTTTTTTAATTTTTTTAAGTTCTATATTACATAACGCATTGATTTAACATCGTTTTGATAGTAACTTACATTGAGAAAAAAGGAATCGAAAAAAAAGTTTAATTCTTGTGACGTTTTTCTTTGATACTTATTGATCATAAAAAAATTTCACTAAAGAAATATACGTTTTTGTGAAATATATTTAATCTTTCTTCCTACTAATTATAAGATGATTCACTTATGTTATATATAAAGAAAATTTTTTTATTTTACCGCATTTAAATAAATCTTAGTTTTTACAAATAAATTTTGTGAACAGTTCTTTTTTTAGCGTAGATACATTTTTGCTCTCTTAATTTATTATGACGTAAAATTATTACATTTCATTAAGTAAAATATTATTGAAAATAATTTATTTTAATTATTATTTATCTGTCTAAGAAAGTAATGTTGCGCGTTGCATCTAACGGTATACATTCATGTGTTATTTCAAATTATAATAGCGTCGAAGATTGTTCGCATATCTACGAATGTGCATATCTTGGTGCGTGACTCGTTAAATATAAGAACGATTATGGGAGGACATAGCTCGAGATAATTTAATATGGCGTGACAGCCGATCACGCTGGTATCTCGAATAATTCGTCGACTCTTATTTGTTGATTATTTTTCTTAGACTCAATTCCGTATGCGGAACACGACAGCGATGAAATAAAGGACAACGTCGCGTTTCATTATTTGCCACAATAATACGAGTGTGGTGGTAACTTTCGCAATTATGGTTTATAACAGGTAGACACATGGTCCCACTTAAGAATATGATACTCTGTTCAACAGCATAGCGTTTTAGAAACTTCTCTTAACGGACTTGCAGCAGTAATCCTAGCGGTAACGTTATATTCATTGTCCACAAGGGTGCACGGTTTCGTTGAAACGTAAAACGGGGTAAAGTACAGATGAACATTACAGACTAAAAGATATAATAATTGCATATTAGCGATTAAAATAAAATTTATAATAATGCATCTTGTCAAAAGAAATGTTATAGAGACTTTTTCAGATGATTCGGTAGATTTTTTTAAACTAAGCTAGAAAACTCGGCTATTTAACCACTTTGTTTATTCTATGTAAAAGAATTTATCGTGAAAGCGATTTATTTTTAAAGAGCAATGGGTGGTATTTATGCTTTTTTATAAAAGTGGGCAAATGTGATTTGTGCGATAACACGACTGAGGTGGTACAGTATTTCTTTCATCGGATTTGCCTCCCTCTCGTTCGCGTTTCACCGTTGGAGACACGTGTACACACGCACGTGCGATTTTAATCAAATTTCATTCACAAGGTGTTTCCGATAAAATCGCCGGACATTCCTCGAGCAACGACGCCGCACACCGCGCGGCCGATGTCTGTTATCGATTATGCGGGCAAACTTATTAGACAGCGATTAGCCGTTATTCGCACGCAACACGCTGACCCTGTCCCCCCCCCTCCCCCTCCTCCCCTCTCCCGGTGGTGAATCCGCATGTGCACACATGATCAGCCGCAAACCGGCGGCGGTATATCCCTTGTCGCAGACGTCGCCTCCCCTCGGATCCAGGCCTACCCCTTCGTCAGGATACATATGTTGAATACATACGCACGCGTGCGTGACCGCCGTTGCGTGTACTTTGGACTATCCAATGGGATTGCGAACGCGAAATGCGTATGAAGCAGCCTGACATATATTTGGTGTACGCGAGAGTAATTCATACCGTGTATTCGTGCCGCGACTACGTTCATGAAACAGTTGTAACTCTCCGTTGTGTATTTTACATTATACATTACGCATAAAATAAACGAGATAATGAGAACAGAGGGAACGAAATGGAATTTGTATGGAGGGAAAAGATGAAAAGCTATTATAGCTTTGATACATCAGTTACATTCTTCTAAACTCACTCACACTTGTTCTCTTTCGTGTAATAATAAATATTTTGTCTAAAACAATTACAATTTAAATTTATTTATAACGAAACGAATCTGCTCGTAGAGATATGTCTTACAAAATATATCGAAATACCAAGTTCGGGACTGTACTAAATGTTACAGCTAATAATTAATAGTATCTTTAAATGTCAGATGTTTAGAGATAAGGAGATAATGTTATACAAGAGACACGATTCGTGCATCATTATCTTTGGACGGTGGTGAGATATGACTCGCTCTAGAGCGATATTCTCTCCCAATGTCTACGTGTCTCGAACGCCTGACACGTAGATGTAGTAGCGGTACATGCAGCGTGACTTCGCAAGGCGAAACGTGCGTAACGCACGACTCACTGTGCGACGCGCGACGCGTAAACGTCCTCTGTGTAACGTAACGTCGAATCTGGATTTGTCTTTCCCCCCCTCCCCCGCGGCAATATTCATTTATATGAATATTAAATTGATTAGCGCGCACGATTTCAATTCTAACATCGGAAATGTCGCGTTTCGGCGCGCATTACTTGCCTCCCGTAATTTTCGTTACGTTTTCGATACTGGGCATACTGACGTCAGATTCGCAATGATTTATGTAGAGCCGTGAGAAAGTTCGCGCGACCTCAAATTCGTCACGGTAATTAATGGCCCCGTTAATGGCTAACTAATCGATCGAGGTTACATCAAGGCAGACCAATCACCGCGCAATGCGACAGATTGCCCGCATAAGCAGAACGTCTTGGACCATCTGCAAGTGAGATGTATCTAACGGTCCATTAACACGGTATTAATATATATTCGCGATAAAAAGTTTTTATAAATTATATTTATGTCACAATGATCAAATTGGAAAGGAAGTTTTCCAAAAATTATATTTTTGAAATTCTACCTCGACTTGCTCGAAAATATAAAATCCGCGCATCGTCGGAGAGTAACCGTACGGAACACAAGTTTTACAAGGAGCACGAAATCAGCGTTTGTGTCTCATCTCGATTCGCGGTTTCTCCCTTCCAGTTGCGGTTTCCGCCGTATTTCGTCCTTTCCAACAGAAACAGGAAGGGTTGGATGACTTGGCGATAGCGGCGCGTCTCGAGATAGGTACCTGAAGAAGGACGGTCCGCGTGTTCTGGTCGAGGAGGACGGAGGGGACGGTGGTTATAGATACGCACAGAGAGGCAAAGCAAAGGACTGTTGGCGGTTGATTTGCTCGATTTCGTCCAGACAATGCCGAGACGATGGCTTTGTCTCGGTAACGTCGTTCGAGCTCTGCCTCCTTCTCCTTCTTCCTTACATCTTGCAAACACACACGCATACACGCATACACGAATGTATGCGTGATTTCCTTTGTATGTCGCGTATACGTATATATATATATAACTCGCGCATGAGAGATCTCATCGTAAATTGTATGGTAACGCGTCCGCTGTACCATCTTCCTTTGCCTACAAGTTTGTCCACCATCCGCCGGCGAGCAGAATCGGAGTTCACGTTGTTTGCGTGGGTTGTCTTTGATTCACTGCACAGGATATTCCGCGATATCAATACATTTCCATTTGATTATATATATGTCTGTTGATATGAGTAGAAAATAGAAGGATTAAAAATTCAATGAGAAATCGTATATCGGCGAAACGTGTCACGAAAAGAAGAATAATAGAATTAATATTTCCTATGTGTTCGCCATTACGTAACGTTGCAGCGAGAAAAACAAGTAGCGAAAATAACATGTGAGACAAGAGCGAGAAGAAACCATTGTAAAAACTGTTGTATTATACCTAGTTCTCGGCTAAAAATAAAAGAAATGAGATGATCAAACGTGACTTACAACACGTGCTTTAAAATAAGAATATTTACAATTCATCTGCAAAATTTGCCTTGTATGGTGTGTTGTATGTGTGTGTATAATCTGCAGCCTCGATTCATATTGCAGCTTTTTTGACAGACTTGCTTGTCCGGTCGTACTGTCACTGCAAACTGTACATCGCGTAGTACGATCGAGCAGTGCATGGAAACAGGATGTACAGGATTGTACAGGATTATACAGAAGAGAAAGAGAGAACTCAGTCGTTTCTTTCTTGACTCTTTGTTGCGCTACTTTCGAGCACACGCGAGTATCGTAAAATAAGTATAGTAGTGCGATACTATGTCACATACATTCTTTCTCTCCCAAAAATTTCTGTAAGGTTTATTTTCCCCTGTATAGAGGAAGAGAAATAATGAACAAAATCGTGAACATATCGTACAATGAAACGTCAAAAATTGAGCTATCGCACGTGCGACAGAAAGTGAGGTAAATTATGAATCCGAGCGGATAAAGGTTTTAATTAATGACTTCATATAGCGATACGCGAAAACGCGTTGAAGTTTTCCCAATGGACTCATAGGTCACTGTTAAAGGTTCCCTGGATTCAAAGATCGCTATCCTAAATTGTCGACGAAGACCCCTCCCCCCCCCCTTTCCCCTCTCTATATTACCTCGTTTCACGCTCCATCGTGCTCGTTGAATTCGTGCGCCCCAATTTCGCGTCTCCGATATTTCGCATCTTTGTCGCCGTGACTGCAAAGATGCATCGGTGACATATGTTACGCTTCCCTTTCTCGCACCCTTTTCATTCCCGTCCGCGTCTTCCACGATTACCCGCGCAATTTGTACGATAAGTACACGGTGGACGATTCGCGCATCTGCTTCATCTTCGACGATTCGCGGCGCTCTGCTTCGGGGTGTGAAATCGAACGGAAGTCAATGGCGCATTAACGTAACTCGATTACGAAGAGAGGGACGCGCCCGTCTCGCTGAATGTTTAAAGAAATGATTATTACCCTCGCTACCATGGACGGCTATAAGCTCCTAGTTGCGAGACGAGGAAAAATGTTTAGGCAGAGATGCCGGCCATTACGTGAAGAAATATTGGCTCGTTCGATGAATAATGTCGGGTTTTTGCGGCACGAACCCGCGAAATTGCGCTATCGCGGCTAAAAACTGCCGGCTAATTCGATGCATTTTTACTCCGTTTGGAAAACTGGTGGTGGTGCGCAATTAGAATATCATATTACGGCTACTTAATTTTTAAGTTAATCTTTTATACCGCAAACATTTTTTCAACATTTTCTCCTCTATAACACGGTGAGAAAAATTAAACCATGAGTACTACGGCGTTGACACGAATGCTGCAACGCCCGAGACATTAGTCATCAGACGAGAGATCTACCTAATGCGATATACAAATAAACATACGCTGCAACGTTCTCGACGATAAGCTTCTGCAGCGGTGGTGCGCACAAAAAAGACGGAGAAAAGCTCGGTCGAAAATAACACGCGGGTCGTAGTTGCGCGGGTCAAGCCGTGTGAAAAGTGAGATAAAAGAAGAACAGCGGTGTACGGTCGTTTTCTCGATTCGAGAACCGCGTATTTACGTCGGCGCGCGCGCGCGCGCGCAGTACACCGGTGATTTTATTTTACAGCGGTGCCCCTCGCTAATTTGTCGCGTCACCGTACGAAACGGTATTGTTTCGCGAAATTCCTTTCCGCGGAGCGCGCGACTGCTATTCGTCATCGAGCCGAGCCTTAATAATTCTCCCGCAGCTATCGCGTGGCGAGTATGCGGGTCGCGCCCTCGCAACGCTCACATTCGGAACAACAACGGTTGAACAAGTTCGGCGACCACGTTTCAGGCGGGTAGGTGGTGGGCATATCCACGTTAAATCATGACCGACCACGCGCGAAACAGCAACGCCGCATCCTCTCGGCCGTCTCGCGAAAGATTCCGGACGAGCGGGCGAACGAGCCCTTTAACCCCCCGTCATCTATATCGAGCTTAAAACTGTTTAACGGCGGTGCCGTTCCGTAAATTGCAATCCCTCTGACCCGGGCGGCATTGCGGGCTCGGCGAGGAAGGCGGCGAGGAAGGCCGCCGCCGCCGCCGCCGTCGCCTCGGTTGCGAGATGAGATTTTTTTTTTTTTTTTTTTCCGTCGTAGCTTACGCCCGGAGTATATAGACGCGATCTCAACGATGGGAGATCTAGAGGGCAAGCTCGCAATTGAGAAGAGAGCGGGACGTAATTTTTATAAAATTGTAGCGTGAAACGCGAATGCGCGGTGAATTTTATCGCGGTAATATCCCGTGAAATTGCGTATATACATTTGGCACGTTAGTGTGGCGTGTGCAGATTTTATGAATGTTTCGTGGCAGCGATTTAATTCAAACCTTCAACTTGAGAGAATCAAAAAATCTTTAGAGCCAGAAAATAAAATTTAAATTAATTTTTTTAAGAACTCTTTTCTCTTCTTGAAAATTAACTCCAATATTTTTACATCAGAATTTTTATCTTAATCTTTACAATATGCTGTTAAAATGCTGTATGAAATATCGAGTGTATATATATATATATATATATATATATATATATATATATATATTTTTTTATTACAATGGAATTGCCATACAATGGGGCAGCCAGGCCGCGAATTCGGACGTTCAATCTTTTAAATGGACTGATTCCAGCGAGTCACTTTAATCTCTTAAAGCTTCGTCTTCGCGCGCGCTTGTTCGCACCATGAAATCGCTGCGAATAAGTTGGTAGATTCGGGAAGTTCGCGAGCGTGACTGAAATCGAAGTGGAAACGGTTTACGATCGGCTACTGCCATTATATCGAATCTCTATATTCGAGTTTCATCCAACTTCGCCACTATAATATCGATCCGCCTTCACGAACTTGCTCGTCACTTTCTGCTCTCCTGCAAACTATCACTGGCGTAGCTAGGTCTGTTTACATAGCCATCAGTCGACTGTCCTTTTAGTTTCATATCTGAAAGGCAGAAGGATGTACGAAGCTCAGTTTTGTAACAAAAGCTTGCAAAATTTCAAAGTTGATATGGACATTTTAAGATAAATAATTATTCTAAAGTATGTCATAATGTGAAATAATATACATTAAAAAATTTCTATTTTTATTTTTATTTTTAAGTTTTTATTATATATAACGTGATATAAATTATCATAGGATAGAAGTTGAGTAGATTAAAGTTGTAGTAGTTAGTATAATCAAGTTAGTTTTGATATTCTTTCTTTCTGTTTTCGAAGAACAAAGTTGTTGACTTATCAACGAAAAAGAATTAGTTCTTAATTAACTCTTTACATTTAGTTTATTCTTTTAAATATCTTAGGTACCGCAGAAGTCTTTTAGATGTAATTTGAACTCTTGGAAAACTTCTGACATAATATTTTACGTTATTCAAGCCACTGATTCTTAATTGGAGCGTTATAATTTGTCCAGTTCTTATTCCTAAAGTAAAAGAAAAGCGATGCCTCAGAGTTTCATGAAAATCCGATGAGATAGCCGACCTGCATTTCTTCTCCGTTAGTATCTCGAAGTTAAATCTCGCATAATTCGAATTCGAAATGATAATATTAATTTTTAAAACTTGAATTGGAAATGCAAGGTAAAGATTCTATTATAAAAATTATTTTTAAATTTCTTTTAATTTAAATTATTTTATTGATAGTACATACTATTATTTTTTTCCAATATTTTAAATTTATTTCAAATTAAATTAAATTTCAAATTTAATTTTGTTTACATTTATATATATATATATAATTGTTTATTTTTTTGGTATTTATTTTTTGATGTTGCATTTTTAGTTTATAAATATTTTTGCTAAATATTTTTTGAATTAATATTTTCGAATTAATTTGCTAATTATTAGAGCTAATATTTTATTTATAAATTATTACCTGATGATTAAAATTAGCTTATCTTTATGCGAGTATCTTGACAATTTTTTATTCATTGGACGCAAGTTAACAATGTCAAAATTACGGAGCAACATTTTTCATGTTACTTTGGCCATTGATTACACTTTAAGCGTCATAATTCATCCCTGTTTGCGTAACTGAAGTAGAACGAAGACGGTCAGTCCGGCGTTTTACAAGAACACCCGGCGAAATTGCCGGTGCTTAAACGGAATGCTGATGTACTCGCGTACGTTCCGGAAAATCGTAAAAGGGAAAATTTGTAGGAATAAAGCACCGCGAATGTGCGGTAGGATGTAAAGCTTAATTACCGTTAGCACTGGAGAAATCCTGGTTCTAGATTAACATTTAATTCTTTGGCGAAAGTGCGCCGCTTTAACCCTTCCTGGACCGGGAAGCGGATAACAGGTCGTACATACCGTGTCGTAAATTCGGATAACAGCGAGCAACGTGGCAATTTGTATATATTTAGCTCACCTCTTCTTTTTAGCGCGCGATGCCTCGATGTTATCCCGCAGTCTGACGTCATAACGAATGAGAATATTAACGAGGAAAAAATTTCGTGATAATCCGACAGTTTAACGTTTACTAAGTTTATCCGCATCGTTAGCTGTTTCGGTACGCGAGCGTTTTGGTGTATAATTACTGAAGATTATTATTCTGAGTGATTGATAAGGTATCGTGAAAAATAAACGCCGCGGATTATTGAAATAAAGCCACGCGCAAATGGAATTTTGTTAAAACATCCGATAATTTAGTTATCTTCTTCCCATTGTTCACCGGCCAATTATCTCGAACCTTGTTTTCTGTTTAAAAGTTGGGGAATAACGAGTAATTAATCATACCGTGCCACTCTGTATTTTAGGCAGGCACTGAATTGCAACGGCTCATGAAATTCTGAAATAAAGATATTCCTAATTACCGCCGTGCGTTCGCGCTAATCACATCTTTAATACTTTATTCGGCCGGTAGAAAGAGCTGGAGGCACGCCAAGGCTGCGTTCCGTGTGGTCGCAGTTATTAGACCTTCAATAACATGCCTAATTGTGTGGCACGTGACCTCTGATCCGCGCGCCTTACTCCCACGCGGGCCATTATGCATTCTCCGTTCTGCTTCGCGCACGGAAATCGTCAGAAGCAACAGCCAAGCGCATTTATACGGGGGAGGATCGGTCGGTCGGTTCGTCCGACCGAGGCTTGATTCACACAGACATCCCGCGCATTAATATAAATTTCAACGGGGCGCCGCGCCGCATGCGGAATCGCGCGGCGTGTCCCGCGTGGGTGTGCGGCGGCCCTCCGCACGAAGGACGAGCATTAGTTACTAATTCACGCGACGTTCCCAACCAGTCTTCCAGTTTCGTCTCAGGCGCCGTCGGCTTTCGCGGCTGTCACACGTCTCTGTGTGTAACCATCGCATGCGGTTCGACATTCCTTTACATACATACATATGTCGTAAGTGACGTCAACGTACCGCACGAAATTCACTATTTGAGGTTTGTCGGAACGAAATTGCTGCGAAAACACACCGTAGTTTAGAACACGCGAGCTATAAGAAATTTAAAAACCTTCCTTATAAATCATTTTTCTCATCTTTTATTTATATCTCTCTTATATCTTTTGCTTAAATTTCTATCAAGTGTCAAACTGGACGAGGACAAAGCGTTTAATGTCTGTACATTTTTTTTTAAGTGTAAAACGTGAAACAAAAAAAAATCATTTTCTAGAATACACTGCCTTACTAAACTAACGAAACTACCGCAAACCAAAAATAATAACGCTAAAAAAACTGAGGGAAAAAATTTTGATAGCTTTTTGTTCCGGAAGCGCTCCAAAACTGATTGAATTCAAAATACGCTGAGAGCGATGAAAAATACGGAATTTTAGAGCGAATGCACTTCACTGAGTTTACAGTGTACACCATCCTCACACTAACTCAATATAAAACTTGTCCGACCTTGATCTGACCCCGCCAAAAACGGCGTATCTCTAATTTAAATTGTGCGCGCGCGCGCGCGAGGTGTGTGTGTAAAAGCAGAACTAACGAGTCGTACGTACAGACGTGGCATTTTGCGACTTTTCGAAATGGACAGTATATTTTCGCTCTTATAAGATTATGTAATATTGCCATGATGGTATCTCGTCCTATTCATGCACAACTAACGATGCGATTTTGCGTGGTCCTCGACCATTCAGGGGGGTTAACTTTCTGTATACGCGGTGGTATTTTCTCTCTGAAGACGCGATTGAACCAATGAATCTCGTCTCGCCGTTTTCTTAGGTTTCTCTCTCTCACGGATCCGTAATAAGCAAAAATAATCTCCGTGAGCGGCATTTCATCGGAGTCCTCGTTATATACGGTCGAATATGAAAGCACGGAGGCATAGGAGCGAGCGCCGCGGAGCTTTTTCAATCTGTCGGTAGGAAAGCAGCTCGCCGCGCGCGATAAGAATCGCAATTCTGTTCCTCGTCGATATAACGTTGAGAACTGATTAAATTGCCCCGCTTCGTAGGGATGTAACCAAGTAATATCTAGCTACGGGCAACAGTTTTTTTTTTTTTTTTTTTTTTTTGCATATCGCGTATTCGTACTGATTAAAACCCGGTGAATTCGATCTATCATAAATAAGCCCATCAAAAATTCTCATAGAATAATGAACACCCTGAATTAATTAATTCTAATTAATTTTTGCGTTATTCTATTCATCTCCACTTTAACAATAAAAACTTTTCGTTATTAAACGGTACATGCGCAAGTTTTATATAGAAATATAAGAGAACTCATATAGCGCGGCATATTTTATTTTTTTATTAATTAAAAAGTTAAAAACATGTTTAGAACATTGATAAATTTTTTTAAAACTCAGCAGTTAATAAAGTTCATGAAATTGTGTTTACTGCCTGTTTACTTTTATTGAGCTCGTGAGTTATCGCAAATTATTAATTTATTATTCTTACAATTTTAAAAATTGCCAATACTTGTTATGGAAATAAGTATTAGCATTATGGCATGTGCGACCGAAATCTGACGTAATAGGTTCTAGTATAAGCTGTGTATGTTAGCAGTTTCTTACTTATTGTTAGTCGAATTGCTGTGTTTTGCATAACGTAACATGCGAGCCTGATCTAATTGAGTTACAATCTGCAAACGCGCCGATGGTTTCGTTCTCGCGAAAGCTTATCGCGTTGTCGGTGATAAAAATAAAAAAAAAAAAAAAGAAAAAAAGAAAGAAAAAAAAAGAGCGGAATGTTCCTTTTATACGATTTTGTCACGCAGAGGCGTATGGTCCTCTGAGCGCGACTGACAGGAATTTGATTCCTATCGAGAATTGAAAAAGCTCTGTACTGCGCCGCGCAATCTTTATGGAGATGAAAACTACGGACCGAACAACACACAGCGACAAACAAAAATCTGATTTCGCCCGCGTCGCTCGGCCGAGTAACGCTTTTCAAATCGTCACGCCGCATGTCATTCGTATTTCTGACGTATACTGCATCCGCGCGTAGCTTAGCACATTTTTTTACTTTAGCTCTCGCTTGCGCTTCTATAGAAATTTGTTTATTTTATTAAAATTTAATCGTCATTTTGCCGTCATATTGCTCGTCATGCATTATGAATTTGTTTATCGTTGCATCGATTTGAAGTTGAATACAGCAACGCTTGCATTTGTGAGTCCAGAGACATCTAGGACAACATGCAATTTTAATTGATAACTAATAATTATTTGTGATCATATAAAAAGGTGAAGAATAATTTATGTTAATTTTGCTTTTGAAATAAGTGATAAAGATAATGTTAAATCTTGTTATTACTTTTGAAAGAGATCGTATTACATTTATTATTTATAATCTCTTCTGTTTTTAAATTTAATATTGATATAACACACAATTATTTTATGACAGTCTAAATAGGAATTGAAATTTTATTACACAACATATTTTTTCAAAAGATTATAGTTTAGCTTAAGAAAACTTTCTGCACTAAAAAAGAGAAATTGGAAATTGTAAACTGATAAACCTCAAAGTATTGAATTCACGCCGATTAATGTTTAGCATAAGTCGCCGGAAATCGCACAAATGGGAATTATCGTCTTTTATTTCGCGAGATAACGCATTCGAAATTAAATTAATCGCGCTCACGCGACGAGAAATATTTCGGCTAGGTGCCGAAAATTAAATCGTCAATAAAGCCGACGCGGTGGAACACGTCGACAACATTTGAAATTAACTATTATGTTGATCGCGTCGGAGCGTGAAGCGGCTCTCTCTCGTACGTAATGTGTGTATGGTGTGTGTGTGTGTGTGTGTGGGGGGGGGGGGGAGTGTAGTATAGATATTCATATATATAGACGACTAGACCCTTTATCTCCGTGACGGTTCCGGATAAAACGTCCCGGTGGCCGAATAACTTCCATTCCGTTAAATCCATTTACACCGAAAGGTCCGAGTATTTTGAAAACGGGCTCAAATCGGGTCGTAGATGCTCACCATCAACGCTATACAGTGGGATCTCCTTCGTATTACCGGCCACCGGAATACAAGCTCGCGGCAGTATCGAGCTCTGCATAGTCAAACGTAATCCGCAAGTGCAATCACGGTTGCAAAATATCGGGTGCGCGAAGAAGGCTCGCGCTCAGGAACCGTAACCGTATCGTTGCTCATCGAAGATCTCGGAGTGCCATTATTGAGGGGAGGGGTTTGCCGCGCTACGACGTACGGAATATCCGCTTTCCTATAAATAGCGGGCACTTTTGCTCGGCGGAACATTCAAAGATTTGCATGAGATCAAGATTCGTCGTGGAGTTTCGCTTTTGTGGTCTATGTAAATTGCTGAATCCTGAATATCAATCACCGACATTAGAGGTTTATGAATATTGCATTATGAATATTATACGAGTTTAAGAAGTTAAGATTACGTATAATATAAATATTACGTAATTTTCAAACGTTATATAAAGTCTTATAATTCAATCTAGCACTGTAATTTGATCGAGAGATAAAATCGTAAAATGTAAAGACACTCGTGTCTGTCTTAGTAAGGATAATCCAGATTTAAAGAAGATGCGTCACAGATTATGTTCGTCACATCCTAACAAAGGCAAAGATTTTGTTTTTCTTTACACGTGGATTTTTTTCATCCCGATGTACGACTTTCTGCGCAGAAACGGCGGAACAAACAGGAATGGTGAGAAAGTAAGACGGTAATGCATTCATGAATGGCCCGAATTCTGCAAGAAACGGCATTACTTCGGCGGCGGCGGCGGCGGCGGCGGCGGCGGCGGCGGCGATGTGGAGGAAAGGTGTCGCGACGGTATTCGCGCGAGTGTTAGCCGCTCGTGGTGTTGGTGGTGGTGCCGCACTGGTGGCTTTTTCGCGACCGTTACCCGGCACAATTCCCGGAAATATTTCCAGCTCCGTGTGTAAAATCAGCGAATTCCACGTCGCGCTTTTCCGATACGTAACTCACGCTTCTCCATCTCTGCCTCGGCCTTCGTCTCCGCTCCCCCTTCGCCACCGCCGCCGTCTCCACTGCTGCTCTCATTGCGCCTGTTTCGCAGCAGTATAGTCGACTATCGCATTCTTCTATCTCTTTATCTCGGCCCTTAGCATGCTTACACAAGTGCAAATACATAGGGTGTAATTAGTAAATGGGTATTCATTCATGAATGGAAAATTCAGTAAAAAAGAGGACTTCAGTAAAAAAAGAAAATTATCTCAGTAAAAAAGGGAAAACAGTAAAAAAAAGGAATTTAGTAAAAAAAAAAAGATTTCTTGTTAAACTATTGTTTTTTTAATATATTTTTTTAACAAGTATAGTTGTTAATAATATATAAGATCTTGAAAGATTATTTTTACAATTAATATAATTTAATATAAATATAATTATACAATTATAATTTACAATTTATACAATTTTTACAATTTTTACAATTTTATAATTATACAATTTTTTAAATTGATTTTCTGGAATTTATTCCGTATTTTAGTTTCCTTTTTCAAGAAAAGAAATCGTCTTATCCCCGTATAGCACGATTTTCTGAGATACTATGTGCATATATATATATATATATATATATATATATATATATATATACACACCGCATTCTTTCGGAAGAAATTTGTGCTTTGTTCTTCTCTAACGCCTTCTGTTCCATAATACCGTTGTCTCTCGGGTAAGATGTCGTCGCGAGCGCGAGAAATATTAGACAGATGCCAAGGTGTGAAGAGCTATGTCGTCCACTTTTACGCGAGATACCTTATTCTTTCATTTCGAGGCGAGCAGGCGCAAGCAATCGACTTTGATCGCCGATGCGAAAAATGAGAAATCGGCCACGAAAAGAATTTTCCAGAAAGCAAACTTCAACTTGTGCCGAAACGGAAAATAATAATGCAAAGTTATGAGGATTCTTGATTCCAAGAATTAAGAAAATGACAATACAGCAGATGTGTACAGATTAAACAATTGGATTTTATTACATAAAACAGAGGAACGAAGAAAAATAAAATAAATGAACAAATATATTCGTAGCAATGACATGAAATTTGATAATTGAACATATCATGTCATCTTTTAGTTATAAATGATTAAGTTTCAAGTATCAGATATTTAAATCATATTATTGTTATCAGTATTTATTGTATGATGGTATATCAAATAAGTAAAGTTATCATCGTTGCAATTTTGTGCTTTTATGAATCGTGAATTGCGATTAAATATATCTACGAATAATAAAAACTACATATTTTTAACTTTATTATATAATGTGAATTGCTGACATCATCAAGACAAGTGCTTAATCCATCTTGATTTTGTCATCGATTCATCTAATTAATTATAGCATCTCGAAATTATTATTTCCGCTAATATTGATTAATGTTAATGTAAAGTAAGGCTAATTATTCGAGACGCGTAAAATCTCATTTAACTTTAACGTTTATTTTAATCGGTAGGCAATATGTTATTATCGCCTTTATCAGCATCGATAGTCACGATGTGCTCCTTCAAGTAGAAATATTGCAGCTTCGATTTTAATAAAGGCTTGCTCCGTGTATCGATCCATGCTAAATTGATGCGATTTATCACGGTCACGACCTAGTTTCGTGGCATTTTTCCGAGCGCATATATTAGTAGGATGTGTCAATATCTACATCATTGGCGTTTGCTATGTTTAATTGCCTTTATAATTTGCGCAACTATTTCATTTATTATGTTTCTATTAACTTTTATAATTAAATACTTTCTATGACTTTTATATCATTGATTCTAAATTATTAAACATTCTTAAACTATTTCAAGATTTGATATTGTATAAAATGTAACAAATAATTAGTGATTCTCTAAATTATTACAGTAGTAGGCAAGTACAGTAGTAGGCGAGCAATTTATATCTAGCAACGACGTTAATACGGCTGTAAATATCACGAACTGTTGCGTGTTCGTTTAAATTACAGTCGTTCATCTTTGTAACGGCTGGGATACATTATTGCCGTCGGGAGATTTCTCGATGACCGGTTAAATCGTCGCACATTTAGATGCAACTTAGTCGAATGGACTTAGTACTATATGAAGTCATTGGAATTGCAAACCACGTCACTGTAGGATAAACTCTAATATTTATCAAGTTATTGCACAATAAATAAAGTATATATAATTATGTTTATTTAATTATGCATTTTACATCATCGAATTTATATTTTTTTTATCTTGAAGATCAAACTTTTCTCTGGAATTTTTACATTTTTCACATTCTCTCTCTCTTTCTCTCTCTCTCTCTCTCTCTCTCTCTCTCTCTCAATAGCAATTTTAGAAAAATATTTCCAGCCTATTTCCTTTTCGTCAGATCTTTTTTATTAAATATATTTTTGATTTTCATCACTGTGAATACGCGCGTGGGGTCAATCTTCATTCTGTTCATTTCTTCTCAATCCATTGAAGCGTACAAACAGCCTCAAGGGCAATCAGAAAGACGAGACACCCTCATTTGCCAATGCTGACTATGTCGTAACCGAGGGTGCCGGTTCTTCGCACCGTTTCGATATATCGCTTTCTGTGCTCAACCACTCGATGTGGAAAAATACACAGGGATTGAAGAATGCGAGAGAAAGAGATACAGAAGGGAAGAAAGAAACAAACAAGAGCTCCCCTAGTTTAAGATCGAGGTTTTGCGACATGTCGTATGATGTCACGATACGCTTATCCCCTGGTTTTTCGCCCCCTACGCAGTATCGCAATCTTATGGTTTGTTCTACATTTGATATACAATGATTGTTTCAAATGTACATTTCTCGAAGAGATGTGTCACGTGTATGCATATGTATGTAAAATTAGATTTAAGCGAATGAAAATAAATGATAAAAAATTAACTAAATAGTAAATTAAATATAATAGCAAATGCTTTAGAAAAGACAGTGAAGGATCGTAATTGTATATGCTCAAAATGATATATAATTGTAAAAATAAAGATTGAATTATTATTTATTTCCTTTAAAGATGATGAAATATTTCCTACAAATTTTAAGCAAATTAGGTCAAGATAAGGATAACAAGTACAAATTTAGAATATTTTTTAAAAAGGTTGTTTTTTTTTAGCTTCCATTTCTAATATTGATTATATTCGTTCTATATCTTTTCCTAATTTTCCTAATTTCTAATTTTATTATGCAACTTTAACCCGATATTTATTACATGGTAATTGATAAATTTTAATCTTTACATGTAGTACAAACGGAGAGTAAAATGTAAGCCACAGGATTTCTGAATGGAGGACGGAGAATTATATTTTCTAGTCAGATATTTTCGCGGGAAGACGGTTAGACAGTAATGTAAGTTTTATGCTCCTCAACGCGCCATGCCGCCACACTCGCTCTCCGCATGCGTTTCTCTTTGTAATTTACTTAGGAATTCTTTTTCTCGTGGTTGTTAGACTTTTCGTTGTTTTCCGTTTTCGCTCCGCATTCCCATTTTTTTTCCCTTCGTTATTTGGAATGGGGAAGGGCACACAGTGGATGCAAAGGGACGAAAAGGAATGCGAGTTCTCTGTCGTTTCGAGATCACGTCGTGTCGTAAACGCCGTGACAAACCTTCGCGAATCCGTAGCGTTTCTTCGCCCCACCTTAGTTATAAGGAATTACTGACGTTAGTCGTGCGGTGAATTTTACGATTCTCAGGCTTTCCAAGCCAAACGTGCTGGATTTCTATGAGAGCGATCTTTCTTCGAAGTTAAGGAAATATTTTATCTTCGCTATATTGATAAGGAAGAAAAATAATTTCCCGATGTGTTGGAGCGCTTTTATTTCTTAAGCATTTATTATTAATATAATTGTTTTAGAAGTTGCAAACTTTTTCTCGTTTATTACCATTTGCTTTCAAGTGTCAATAAACAACAATTTTTCCCTTTGTAACATCTAATGAAAACTCTCGAAACGCGCTCTGCCAATTTATTTTCACTTCAGCCCGCTTGGCATGATAACCCGTATGTTATGAAGGTGCGGAATGAAACGCGTTGCAGCGGGATGGAGGAGGAAACGCCGGAAAGAGAGAGAGAGAGAGAGAGAGAGAGAGAGAGAGAGAGAGAGAGAGAGAGAGAGAGAGAGAGAGAGAGAGAAGCGATGGCGAGCATACCACGTTCGCGCCGTTGATTCTCAGGCGATATGTTCCGCCCCGCTTTCAATTTCGCGCAAAAGTTGAAATGATATCGCTCCGTCTCGGAGAGAAAGGAGTTTACGACGCGTGGAGATTGAAAGAAGAAACTTGGTAGGCGACGCCGGCCGGCCGGCACGCGTCAGAATTTAAATCCTTTTAAGCAACTTCCTCATTTCCCCGGCGTTTATAATTCATGGGAGGCGGCGCCGGCGGCGGGCTCGGAAAACTGTGCCGTGAAAAACATCTCGACCCCTAGTAAACCGACGCGCGCGCGCGAATTTCCATGGAAAAAGGATAGCCCGTAACGATTTACTCGCTTTTGTACTCACGCCTCCAGGGACGTATTCATGAATTATGCCTGCCGCTATTCCGCATCTCGGACGGGTATGCAGATGCGATCAGGCGGGCCGCGCGTGACAGTGTGTTACAAATAATTATACGTTAATTAACGTGAACACGTACGAAGATGCGTTAACACGTACGAAGATAGTTCGTTTGTCGTTTTACAAGCGCTCACTCTTCATTGTAAACGTTGTGTGGAATTAAACGCCAAAGCGCCCAGGTATTATAACGTAATCCATCGGGAAACAACAGCGGGAACGGCGGTGGCTTTTATCAAGCGATGCGCTATCATGTTTTCATTAAATGGATTAGTACGTCCTTTTTTTTAATTAGGTTAATTACTATAATTTTTTGCCTCCGACTTATATTAAGAGCTAATGATAACGTATTTTGATTAATATGAACGCGAACTGTACATTCTGCCGAATGAGGCTTGAACAAAATTTCCGTTTTCCAACGTGTTTCTCTAAATTAACTCTCTGCCTATGATAATATTCCACATCCTTTATTATTCTACATGTACCCGGTCCTTTCTTGGTGCATTAACCGGCATGTCATTGAATGCAAAATTAAATACTATCTAACTATTGTGCTTCGCGGTTTTCTTGAACAAATATGGTAAAACGTACGTATTTGCTAATCCAAGAATACAAGACTGGTGAATGTAAGAATTGTCGGAATTTGAAAAAGAAATAATGAATGAGAGGGGGAGGGGAGAATTCTGTATATTTGTACATGTATGCAGCAAATTAAATGTAAAATATTTTACAAAATCTAAATTTATTTGCTTTTGTCATCTTGCATAAATTCTTGATTATTATTTAATATATCTATATTCATTTCTTACAGATATAATTAATTTTTATCTTCTAAATAATCGTAAAATATGTTTATTGCACAAAGTGCATATTGCGATAATACATGATAATTGATTTTTCATTTTAATCATGTTTATTATTGTGCTTTCTTAACTTTCAATATTGACTTTAATTTGCACTTCAGAGAAAACATTTTCCACGCTTAATTTATTATATGGAAAAAATATTAAAAATATTCATCAAAAGATATTATCCGAAAATTTCATTTGCAGATCTGTGTTGACGAGTGTCCCCACGAGCTTACCCCACGATAAACAAAACAAACAACTTTAATCAACACCGGTTAATCGATAAGTTATTTTTTACCGCGTTGAGTGCTCGCCCGGTTGGGTAAAACGTTTGCCGATCGTGAACGTAATTCAAGAATCGAGACTGGCAATCTCACGCAATCCATCGCGTTCGAGCGGAAGTGACGACGCGTCGCACCCGCGTGATAGTGTCGATAACGCACGCCTTGCAAGGCAGGGGATGTGTATGCGTATGAAAGATAAGCGAATAGGGTATGCGTGTGTCGTTTGCATTAATCAAGGGTGTTTTTTCATCCGTTGACGTTATGTCGCCAACCTCGAGGGATCTGTTTAAGATCTAACTAGGGGACCTAAAAATAGTCTCGTCATTCAATAAAAAAAATATTCCTAATTACTGACAGTTGATGGTAAAACTGGGAATTATCCAAAAATAACCATTAGGATAAATATCTGAAATAAATTTTTAAAAAATTAACAGTAAGTATTTAATATTTTAAAAAGGCGGGGAAAATTGAAAGATGTTAGATAAATATATATCTTTAAAGAGATGCAAGAGAAATATGTACATCTTTGATATTAACATTAACATTTTTATTTTGAGGTTAAGCTTTTATTATAGAAAAAGAACGTTTGTAGCAAAAATTATAAGATAATTAAGTACTCTCAATAATCAAGGAACATTATGTTCACACTAGAGGTTACAATTAAAAAGATAATTAGAATTCTGCTTTATAAATCTTTTCTTCATGTGAGATAAGCACTCCCTTTCTACATGCATGAAGTAGTATATTGCATGTACTACTATCTCTGAATTCAAAGATCAAAGAATATTGTACATGTTGCGTAGCTAAGTGCAATAATATACTTGCGTATAAATGCGGCAGATAAGCATGAAGTACCGTTTAAAATGAATCTACCTTTATTAGTATAATCTCCTTCTGCAAACATTTTTTCTTATTGTGTATTGTTTTGTTCGTGATATTATTATAACGGTATCGTAATAAAAAATTTTTCCTCTTAATTCTCCAAGAATACTTTTCTGCTAGTGTATAAAATTTTAAATTTAAATTTGTTACAGTATTATTATAAATTTCTAATATTTTATATTTTTTTTTTTATCATGTTCTAACTGCACAAAGTATACGTATGATTTATAGGACACATCATGCATCAAACTTTACCAGAGTTTTTCTATTATACTGTTGAGAATTAAAAACATTTTGTAGAACTCGTATATTTTAAAAGAACTTCAGAGGTAATTTTCTTTCGCTGAACTATGATCGATTGTGAAATGTTGAAATACCAGGATCGTCGTAAAGCTCTTGTTATTGGAACAGCGGAGATATCTCGGAGGTGTCTCGGCGGTATCGTACTTTAGATCGCTACAACCTTACCTCTACCCGCAAGCGGGTTTGTTAGAAAATCGTCACCTCTTTTGATCTGGTCGATAACAATCCGTGACTCCGGGCATCGATCGATCGAAGGTTAATACCGGTACGTGGCCGACCATCGGTGCGGACGATCGGTGCAACAACAAGCCGTGTCGGAGAATCAAGCATTTCCGCCAATTCGCCTGTAGCGATCTTACGTCGGGGGCCCTTTATTCCGGTCGTAATCGCGAAACTTTGACGATATTCGTTAAGGAGAGACACGGGCGCGAGAACATATTTACATAACACGTGGAGCCATCCGCACGTGAGATACTCCGCAATGCCCTCCGGGTGTTCGGGCCTGAGCCAGCAGCTCCCATCGGCTCCCAACGCTACCCTTCCGCTTCGATCCCACGCTCGTTCTTCAGGAGTTTGCGTGCAGAACCCCTCGCGGCTACTTCGTGCACGGGCGCAAGACCCTCCGTGTCGGAAGACACGTCCCGACCCGCGAACGAATTGCACATTCACATCGCTGGATCGCACATCAAAAGCGGCTAATTTGATCCCTCGATGGCCGCTCGTGCGAATATAATGAAAGAGGGCTGACGAATGATGGCACGGTTCTTAGCACGAGGAGACGAAGACGGTTTCCGTTTGTCTGGCGCAATATGTGGATTAGATGGATATCCAGGGGGAAAGCGGATTTAATTCTGCGAATGTATGTTTACGTCACAGTGATAAGTTAGTTGTAATAAAACGGAACGTGGCGAATACATAATTTATTGCACGACACGATATACGATGTTTGAAATTGATTATTTTAGAAAAAATTGCTGTTTCCGATGATTATTATTTTATTTTTACTAAAACATGATTAAATTATTAGCAGACGCGCTATTTTACAATTAAATAGCTGATTTATTTTTTAAATGAAAAATATTCTGGATGAATCAAATAAGTATAATAATTAATTGCACACAATATTGAATCTTTATTATCAATTAATTATATATATATTTTATACTTTTCAAATAATTTTGATTTGAAATATATATATATATATATATATATATATATATATATATATATACATATTTTATCGATTTTTCCGAATGGTTGTCACGCTTCAATATCAGTATAAATATTGTTTACATTGTATAAATTGCTTACATTTTCCTTTTTATATTTTTTATATCAAGATAAATCTTTTTAAGAGGAAAGTTTACATACTACACGCGAACCAAGTCCAAAGTATATTTCCGCAAGTTTACTCGCGGTCGCTATTTAAAGTCTGTCGTGAACTCTTGATTCGTTGCAGTAATGTACATGACGCACAAAGTTTTCAATAACTTTATGAATCATCCACAAACATTTAGTTTCGCCGCGACGGACGGGCGCGATGGCCCCGCGAGGTTGAAAATATATATTTACAGGAAAGTCGCGCGCAAACTCGCGCACAGCGGAAGTAATTTGATTTCTTCGTGATCGCTGAAGCGAGCGCAATAAAGGAGAGAGACGTGATAGCGACGCGCAAGGGTTTCGGTACCCTTCGGGGCTCGTTCGTAGACCAAAAAACCTGTCCGTGTGCCCCCCTTCGGGGGACTTTATGCTCATCGATGCGCGTCACCGGAACAACATAAAACACCGATGGTTCTGCAGTCGTGCACGATCGTCGAGATGATGAATTGGAGGGTCCTTCCTAGACACCCGTACAATTCCCTTCGTCTTTTCGCGTGCCTCGCAACTGTCAGAGCGGGTTGATCTATCGTTGTAAGCGGTTATAGGTCCCTTCGATGTTCTTCGATATCCGTCGATAAGCTTTTACGACCTGCCCCCCCCCCCTCCGGTCTGGCTGTCCTCAGCCGATCCTTCGATAAGCACCAGGGAGACCCGTATCTCGAAGCAGACGGCTAAGGCGAATATCCCGCTGCATCGAACGGCATGACATCGAGTGGACGGGGCTTGAGAGTCTCGTAAATACGCAAATTAGATTTGTTCGCCATATTACAAAGCGTTCTTCAGCCTGCACGAGCCCGGATAAGAAGTAGGCGGAGGCGTGGCGGAGAGAAAGCGGTTGCATCGGAAAACGCAAAGAGAGTGCAAGATGCGGCAGACAGTGTGAAAAGCGGGAAGAAAGGGCGGAAGGGAGCTGCGCTGGTAGGAGGAAAGAGGGGGAGAAGAGGGTGAGAAAGGGAACAGATCCGCCGGTTCCAGCCACTTAGCTGTTCTACCCCACTCCTCGCGGCGAGGTGGGGGGCGCCCCGAGAAGCACGCGGTTATTGTCTCCGCGAGAAGTTATGAAAATTACGTGCTCCGATGCTCGCCTCCGCTTGTTCTCGTTTCACAAAGGCCGAAGCGGACCGTTTTCCCTGGGATACGAGCATTCCGCGAATGAATAGCCGATTAAAATCAACGATCCGCCCCGTGCTCGCCGCCGGCTGCTCTTCCGCCTCTATCTCTAATTGCTCGCGCCG
This sequence comes from Pogonomyrmex barbatus, assembly GCF_055798465.1. Classification (NCBI taxonomy): domain Eukaryota; kingdom Metazoa; phylum Arthropoda; class Insecta; order Hymenoptera; family Formicidae; genus Pogonomyrmex; species Pogonomyrmex barbatus. Next base: position 4,554,678 of record NW_028297113.1, on the reverse strand, counting down.
GCCGATTAGCGATAAATCGATGGAAACTCGTTCTGTCCGCCCTGCCGCGAATTATACTCCTCGCGCGATATGACGTTTACAGAAACGTTCAACGCTGACGTTACCATTATAAGCGTGAGCACATACGAGAAATTACAATCCGCCTGGCTCGATAATTTTGATGGAACATCAAGATAGATTCCGATATTATTCATTCGGTTCAGCGAAGGATTGACGGTCCGAATAATGTTTCGCGATAATTTAAACGTAATAGATAACGCGACGGTGTTTTTTTTTTTTTTCTTAAATCAATTCTCCGTTTGTCTGATGATTTAATGTGACTTTCAACAGTATCGATGGGGAAATACATTCTAGTGGCCTTAATGCGCAATTTGCATCCCTAGTCACGTTTACTGCAGCCTGCAGTTATTAATCTCTCTATCGAGGTCGCCTGCTTCTCACCGCCAGCGGCGAATTTTCTCGTTATCTTTTGCCGTGAAATTAACATAGCCGAACTCACCATTCGATCAACGAGTTTAATGCCGCTTCGTCTTCCACGACGGGAATTCCGCAACTTCGTTCGCTTCGATGCACCCGCCGGTGCATCCAAGCGTGCAGCCGAAAGAGGCAGCGTTTCGCCCCGAATGGGGCGTCACTTAAAATCGGCGGAATCTTCCCCCGGGGCGATAAATCCGCTATTCCCAATTTCTGTGCGTTCGGCTGCTCTTTCGTTTATGCACCGCGCCGTTACGCGCAACGGCAATAACTCGAAATTAATCATGGCCAGGTTAGAGATACGAGCCGCAGAATTACACGTCAGGCCGAAATTGCATACCTTTTTGCGCGCATCCGCCAGTAAATATCGTGTTAGATCTCTGCGAAATTTTATTCATAAGCTACCAGCAAGAGTTTAATTAAATTTTCAGTATAAAGGAAACTATTAGCCGAGCAGATACATCAGGCGATCTGAAAACATGCGAATAAATTTCTGCGGTTTGTTCGAAAGCTTGGCGGATCGAATTAGCAAGCGGGCGACACGTTTTGAAAAGTGTGTTTCGTGCCGAGGTTGCAATGTTCGCCGTGTTGCAATTACTCAGTTTTGCGTTGTTATTTATTCTAGATGAAATTAATTAATTAAATTTCGTTTGCAGTTACTCTAATTTTATTTGAAACCACATAGAAACTTACATTGTTACGGAAGCAATATAAAGACTATTTAACGCTTTCAAATTAATATAAAAATATTAATAAAATGCAAAGTGCATAATGCATATGTGCGTATGTACGTGTGTCTGTTTGTAGCAATTGTCATTATTACACGATTAAACATTAATTAGTTATAAAAGCTAATTGAAAATAATTATTATATCAGTAAGTAAATAGTGCTTTCATAATGCCAGTCAATATTAAATTAGTAAAGTGATACTAGTATTATTCATTTCTACATTTTCATGTATGCGTTATTAGAGCATTCGATCCGTTCATTCAATCATACGGAACACGCTCTAAAAATGTCGCAGAATCTGAATCGTAATCAGCATGCACGTACCATTCATCTATTTTATCTGCGAAATCTATTCAGCTCGCGCGACATATACAGTGACGACATCAATCCGAATATTTCGTTATTACCTGGATAACGCGGATGAGAGTGATGAGAACTTTTGCAATTCGATCGACGCCGTGTGTATAGCCCGCGGTAACGTATAATACGCTAATATCGCAAAAGCGATAGGTGCATAGGTGCAACGCAACGCGAGGCTTGTCGCACAAGAGAATAGCAAATGAGGCGGAGAAGAGATAGAGACGGAGGGAGGAAAAAAAAAGTGACCTGACCCCGAACCCATGTGAGTTGATAATCAGCACGAGTGCCAGCCCCAGCGTGCGACGAGAACCCGAAGAAAGCTCGACGCGACCGCTAATGGAAAATGTAATCTGTCCCCCTCTCCCTCCTCCTCCTCTCTCATCCTCCCACTTCTTGCTTTGGCGGCGTGAATTTTCCAACGTGACGCGGAAATGCGTGAAATGGCTCGTACGCGCGCGCACATACGCGCGTGCGACACGGTTGTGTACCTACATATATATATATATATATATATATACATACGCCTATGATATCCTCTTTCGCTGTTACACCGCGTTACAGTGAGCATGTAGTTAGGTTTGCGCGCAAGCGTGTAACTAAGCAAAAGCGTTCGGCGGAATTGGATCAGGTGATACCGGGAGGGAACGTAATTATCTACCGACCGGAACCGGTATCGGACGACCGATATCACTGAAAACGTGCTAATGGAAAGTGGCTGAAAGGAAGCGAATAGAACAGAGGAGAAAGAGAGTCTCGCAGCGTGAGCATAGGTCGTAAATGTCGCGAGTACTTTGTTTTCTGGTGCATTTAGCAGCGAGGCGTGGATTCCTTTGATTTTCATTCGGTAATGTGCACGCGGTATTCGGGCCGTAATCATCCCTGTCGCGCGCGCGCGCGCGCGCAAGAGAGAGAGAGAGAGAGAGAGAGAGACGAGAGACGAGTGGTTGTTGGTGGCTGGTTCATCGAAGAAAAATAGTGGACACGAGGGAAAATTAGATCGCGTTGCGGATCTAAAGCTGGGAGCGACACTCGGCGAAGAAGCCGACGATAAACGCGCGTACAACAACCATGACGATAATACAGCCGCTCCCATGGCGATTTTCCGCTTAAGCGGATCTCGCCAGATCTGCCAAGGGAAACTGCCGATTAGAGTGCGCCGATTAGAGCCGGGCTAAACTAGTGGTCCCTTACGAGTTAATGCACTCACGATGCATCGCTGCTACGCCAGAAGACAGCGCCAAACGGTTGACCCGTATTGGCTACACCTGAACCGTCTGATACCGTATAGTCCGCCGGATTCTCGCTTCGCAGGAGCCCGGATTATCGGAATTGCCCGCTGTATCATGGTCGGTACAGCAGAAGAAAGCGATATCTCGCGTTTCGCGATCGGTTTTCGTTATTACATCGGCAAATGGGGAGAATCGTCGTTTAATTTGTTCCGTGTCACGCTATGCAGCCTACATCGCGCGTATCTATCGTAAATATCTGGCACTGAAATTTACTAATTGATATACTTAAACATCGCGATCGTTATGATGAAAATGATAATATAATGTTGTTTTATAATTTTTTAAATTTTAAATCGGGATAAATAGTATTAATGACGATCTATATCTGTAGGCTAATTTTGTTCACTTTATTTGATTTTCTACAATTTCGATGTAACATGATACATATAGCTTGGACAAAATTATCTAACTTACTGCAATTAATTATTTATTTATGTTTATTGATTTAGCTTATATTTAGCGATATTTTTCGTAAATATTTCATAAATAATTCTGCAACTTACTAAATATATATATTTAATTAATTTTTCGAAAATAATATTTTATTTTTCTATTGTTATTGTGTTTACCTTTTCTGTGTAATGTTTTCAATATCTGCTATGTATATCAGCTAATTTGTACCTTTTTTTATATATACAGATAAAAAACTCTCATTACAACAAAGATTGTTAGCCTTTCTTTAGCTTCTTTGTTCTATGTGCAAAAGTCACGTTAGCCTTTTGAAGATCGATTCGACGGCCACCGTAGGAAACTTAGTCACGAGACAACACTCCGTGTATCCGCTTTGTTCCGAAACTCTTAGACTGGCGTCTCGTCACTCTGCAAGTTATAAATATTCAAACTTTGAACGTCGAGTTAATCAACGAAGACGCGCTTCGGTTTAAGGGGATTTCGCCCCGCAGTGAATTTACAAGAACATTGCAGATACTAGAGGGCTTTGAACGACATTCGCCTTTCGTCGTCGGCTTTTATCCCCGTCCCCGTTCGACTTGTTCCATCGACGCGTAGCGCGGTGTGTACATGAAATTCATTTTCCGAAAGCTGCTCGTCGGAAGGCTGTATAACTTGGAAGAGCTGCGATGAAGCTAAAACTGATATGCGACGTGCGGATATGTTTACTTGAAATGTGAATCCGACGCGCGCGTAAACCAAAACCAAGCAGAATTTATTTTTTATTTTTTATTTTTTTTTTTCCTTTACTTTCCTCAATTTATGCATTCTGTGATGAAAGATGCTCTTTAGTAGTGGGGATTAAATTGAGATTTCCAATGTTCACCATTCGCTTTGTTGCAATGGACTATCCAAGTGAATATCTTATATCTCGGACTACGGAATAGAAGCGAGCCTGTTAATAAGGATTTATGATTATCACGGAGGAAACCTTAAGACGAAGGCTGTCGGAGGTACTTGGTTAACCATTACGGCCGTTCCCTTATGAGCTTGTCTCAAAGCGACGTCGAGGGCCGGCAGGATTGTAGCACAAGGGGAGGTGAGAGGCAGAGCTCTTCGAAAATTGTACCTAGATGCTACATCGTCGTTCCCGAGGCTTTATTAACGAACTGTTTATGCTTTAGAGAGCATCTAGAATCTGCGAGACACGCAGCGGGATATTACCGCGCATAGCACTTTCTTCGTCGCGCCGAATGTAATTTGATTCGCCGACTATCACGCGCGCTGCACTCGCGCAATTATATCGCTAGGAGACAGACGCACCGACAACCTTCGTAAATTAACTTTGCCCGGCGAATCTTTTATCCTTTTCTATCTCTGTGACTGGATGGAGGAAAACTTGGTTAACGATGACTACACGATTAAATCGACGATCTGAATTTAATCGTATCGATCGCTTTTAAATTTTATTTTTTCCTTTATCGTTTTCTCATTTCCTATAAATTTATAATGATATGTTATTTTATCAGGATATTATAAGTGGAAGAACGATTATGTATAATTTTCATAAATTTAAATCTCTAAGTTTAATGATAATAATAATAATAATAATAATAATAATGTAAGGAAAGAAGTTCGGAGAAAGTCAAAGTGCGACTAATCGTCACATTTAACATTGATGCAGTCGGTGAATTCTAATTGTATATGTGATAACGGTGCACTGTCATTATTGCATTCCTTTGTCGCTGACTGCGACTAATGATAGCAATGTCTGACATCCATAAATCGTGGCTGATTAACGAAAAAGGGACGTCCCCGTTTAATTCGTCTCTTTTACTTTCTCCCTCTAATGGTCAACGTAAATGTCTCCAACCATCACACACACACACACACACACACACACACACACACACACACACACACACACACACACACACACACACACACGTTTCGTTTTCGCGACATGACGTCTATACATGCGAATATGGGCACGCTCGCTTCTACAGCCGTAACCGAGTGTCACGCTCGGCCGGCGCCCGCCATTATCTCGCGATAGAATGCGCTCACGGTGGCCTAATAAAATCCCATGAGTCAGGCTATTTGTCGGCGGGAGGGTATTTAAGTGATACATAATGTCGTAAAGAGCTCGTCCCCTAAAGACATCCCTGTCTGCCCTTCGTGAACCAACCGCAATCGCTCGTGCGAGGGTTCGCGCCAGTATAGAGTCGTTATGTGGATGTACAAGGTGACGATATATTAGGTCAAACGAACTAACTCGATCGATTTTTTTTTTTTTTTTTAATAAGAACACATTTGCCTAAATTATCCTTCCCCGTAGAATAATTGTTTTACAATGTACAAAGAATTATTTTATTCTTTGTTTCTCCTTTTATTTTCATGCACGCATATAATATTTATTATGTTATGTTCGATACGATGTAACAACACATTCTTGATTCATTAATGGAATATAATAAATATATTCATAATGCCCCATGTTATTAACATGTTTGTCAACTTGTAATGTGAACTAATAGACTGATGACAAGAGCTCGTATAATACTTTTTGTGATTGCAAGCAAAATTATCATATTTGATTGCGAGCGTGAATATTAATTTTCTTAGCAGGCAAAGCGTCGAGGAAAGTCTTTCTAGTTTTCCTTCAGATCTTTTTTTAGCTACTGATACCACGCGATTTTTGCCTGTAACACGAGGCACGTAGCATGTTGCCGTGACTGCATGAATCTTTTAGCGGCACGCGCATTCGCTGCCACGAATTGAAATCTGTTGCTGCGAGGGACTGATCGCGCGTCTATTTTCCCGGAATGCAACGTGTCGCTTTCTTGTTTATATGTGCCATATGTCGCGAAAACGTATCTTAATAACTGCGCCTGACATTTACTAAGCTGTCCACCTTATTTCGGCACACCCTGTATACAGCGACGCGACCTGACTCTTTCCATTATCGTACCGAGGGACGTTCCGACATCGTATTTCAACGCGGCGGGGTTTCTATTTGACTTTCACCCATACCAGCTCCCTAAATCGCTTCTGACGTCCGTATGCCACGGAGGCGTGAACGCATTTTCCACTACTACACGATATTTTTCATCGCACGGCGTTGACGAGAAACAGAATTGCCATTAAGCTTCAAGTAATCTCACTTTTCCTCCGGCAGCAAGCTAAAAATTAATTCTCAATTAACTCTCTTGTGAAGAACAAAGTCGGAAAAAGCCAGTTTTAAAAACTCATTTCAACATAAAATTTGTATTTTCTAAAAATGAATTTGTGTATCATATGTATTTAATTATGTTTCTTTATTTCTTTCTTTTATTGAAAATAACTATTTTTTTTTTTTTTTTTTTTTTTTTCGTTCATATTATAACAATTTTGATTTTTTGTTGCAGGTAAGAATGCACACGAACGAAATCTATTGGATTCAACAAATTAAGAGAATGCGTAAGTAATTTTTTATGAAGATAAAAATACAGAAGGAGATATAGAATGCACTATTGTGGAATTAAACTCCAGTTATTTTATTTTACTTTTTTTCTGTCTAATTAACGAAACAGACATTTATCCTTGATTCCCTTAATATTTCATTTTTATTCATTAATTACGAGTCTTGATTCATTGATCCATCACTGCTGTGCCGTTAACGGCAAACATTTATCGAGGTTAAAAGACCGACAAGAGTTTACATCACTCATGTTATACACATTGTCGGCGCGGCTGCTTGACATTCGTTATGCATAATAATTTATGCTATATAGGAATGCGTAATCAATAGCCATGTGTTAATGTGCCAGCTGGAAATCATGCGATTCTATTTTAACTGCTTTTCGATCCTTCCAACGATCGTTTTAGCGTTGCGCGTATAATTATTTACCCACCGGAACTCCCGTGGTATGGAATCGTGTAGCGAGCGCGTTGTACATCCTGGTTTACATTCGTTCCGCATGGCTCGTAGCGGTATTTTTTCGCTTGGCGAGGTTGGTTTTTTCGGATTTAGATGCAAACACGTCGGACAGTATTCTGTTTGCACACCTGACGCGTACGCATTCCGAAATACGACGAATATATTTCGTCGACGACATTATTAATACATTTTTACAGTCGTCATGATTCGCAACATGCATCTATCGGATATTTCGTCAAAAAAAAAAAAGAAGCAAAAAAGATTAGACACATCGATTTCACGTGTTTTATTTCACGATATGAATGCGATGCATTCATTTCTGATGAGACGATAGAGCAAAAAAGAGAATTTGACAAAACGAGAGGAAACAATTTTTGCAGATCTGAAAATTATTTAAAAATTGCTTCAACAAAACTTTCAACAATTTAATGAATGTTAGCCGAGAATATGTTGAGACAGCAGAAAGTAATAATGGGCGATACTCGGCAAACAGGATTTTAGACATCTAATAATCTTTTTTTTTTAGTTTTTGAATTTTTATATATATATATATATATATATATATATATATATATATATATAAAGTATAAATTGAGTAAATAAATTATAAAGTGAATTCATATTGCCGAGTATTTAGCCGTTGTTACTTTCTGCTCTTGGGAAATTTGTCAGGATAAAGAACATTCAATTTGCTCCTTTTACTGAACACCTTTCATCGCCATTACGTTTTCCATCGTAACTTCCATCCAGCGTGACCAAAGTCATTCTCTCGACAAAGAGAAACGATCCGGATGCGGTTGTCGAAAGTTCAAAATAATAGATCGCCCGAAGGGGGGAGGCAGCAGACGTTACGAAGGGTCGAGAATGCAATTCCTGCTCGTAGTATTATTGTCGAAGTCAGAACTACAGAGTCAATCTATTAGGGCAGGCAGGGCGGCCAAGTATCGCGATTATTATGGCCTTTCCCCTAATTACCATCCCAAATATTAATGCAAATTGGCCTCCGGCAACCCCTGAGTGGATACGTGCGTATGTATGTAGATATGTCACAGTTGCCGCTCGACGTCTCTTTGGGGTTGCTTATTAGCTCAGTTAGGGGATGAACCTGAGGGCGGTCTCGTACGGCCGTGAGGGGGAGGGCTGCGCAGGGGATCTTCGCGGGAGACTCTGGTCACCCCTCGAAAAAACGTCACAAATAAAGTCCGTCAAGCTGGAGCAGCCGGGATTTGATCGCAGATATTCCATGCCCTTTTGTCGACTGAATCGCACCCTTCCGTTGCGAAGCTACTCGTTATGTGACTACAGGGTCGGTTTGGCAGAATCCCATCCGTCTACAAAGACATCTTGCACCCCTACGGGGTGAAAGTTTTTCAAAGATAATTTCTCTTGTATTAGTATAATTTTGTAGGAGCACATCCATATAATAAATTGGGACAATAAACAGCAAATATGAAATACATAAGCTACACTCTATCATCGTAGAGTAAATTTATAATATGTCATATAAATTTACATGACGCAAAACTTGGATATATTTTAGTCAATAATCTCTTTCCCATCAATATTAACACATAATTGGGCAAAATAATAAATCGAAATCATCATAATTATTATTGATTTAAACAAGCTGAGACGTGTAGAAGTTGCATCGTGTAGTGATAATTCAAGATTTATCGAATGCTCCCTTTTTCCTTTACCGGATACCATAATGTACATCCGTTGTACTATGGGTACCAATTCGACCCTTCGATATTGTTCCAACAAAACGAACGAATCGCGGCAAATGGTACCGACGACGTATAATACAGGACGCGATATCGGTTCGCGACGTTAGCATAAAAATCCGAGCCATCCGGAAATGGTCTGAAAACTTCCCACGAGCGTGTCGTGATTTATCGTTCGCCAAAGCCGTTGTTCCTACGGCAAAGAAAGGGCATCGACAAGGCCAGCGGAAAAGCGCGACGGAGGGAGGAAAGGTCGATGATCCACCCTACGAACCGTAAATAGTCCCTTCGAATCGTAGATCCTCGATAAGTACCGCCGCCGGAAGGCGCATCCTTCGTAATTTGGGGAGCAGTGAAGAAAATGTCCCTGTTATATACGATTTTTTTATTATCTCTCTGGTAGCGTACAATAGGGGACCGAATAACGATCATCTAACGAACAATGTCGAATATTGCTGATTATTTACCAAAGAATTACTAAAGAATCAACCGTTGCAAAAAATTAAATGATGCAATAAATTTTGCAAAAAAATTTGTAAATTGAATGTTTTATATTCTAGAAGCTAATAAATAAAATGACATTATAAACATTATTAATAATATTGTGAAGACGCAAAATATAAACGGCATCTTAAAAAAACATGAAAAATTTAAATAGCGATATAAATATATAGATTATTCTCTTATTTATATACTCGAGATTTTTTGCGTGGTAACATGTACGGAGAGAAAATTATCATTATACAAAGAGAGAGAAAGAGAGAGGGAGAGTGAGAAGTTATTTGGAGACAAATTTTTACAATTCGCAATTACGTGTGTCCTGACAATATTTTCACAGAGTGGTTTTTTTTTTTTTTTTGTAACACGTTGCAATTTAGCTGCGTTATATCGATCACGTGCGGTGTGCGTTTATCACGTTGTTATTCTTTCTTGAATCCATTCCAGCGAATTATTCGCGTTACGGATAACGAACCGGACGAATTCAGGCGCATTTGTAAACAAATTTTGGGGGGAACGAACTGAAAGTGGAACGGTGAGATACAAACGTGTCGAATAACCAAATGCCGAAACCTTTTAACTGGATGAAACGGACGGCAAGCGAGATACACGGATGGCGATTCGGTGTATCGCGACACCGGCCGCAATTACGGACGTAGACCGAATCGTCGCTAGCTAGGTGAATCACAAAATAACGAAAATAGTAGCGATGGGGTATTTTGTCGCAGCTATTCTATCGACACAATAATTTCCTGTCTTCTCCCATTTCAACATCGTATACGCGCGTTGTTGATGCCAATTAGATGTAATTGCCTGCAATCAAAACGTTTTTGCCAAAAACATTTGCAATAGTATCTATGAAAATCTCGTTGCAGAAAATTAACTAGCGTATTGTTTGTCACACTTTCCAAGTTAAATTGTTATGAATTAATTTTTATTCAAAACCGGAAATAAAAAGTTATTAATTTTGTTATACTGAATTAGAAGTTACCAATCGTATCACATTAAATATTTTAATTTAATTTTTTACTACTAATTTAATTACTAATTTTTCTAAATATATCTAAAATTTTAATCAACGAATGGGTGTTAATTTTAAAATCAAAAACAAATAACTTTTAATTAATTCTTTGAAGCGATTTTAATGAGATTCTAATTTTTTGGATTTATTATTCCAATATTTAATGTAGAAAGATAAGAAACGCAAAGTATTACATTTAAGGCGAAGACAATTTTTATTAAAAACCAATTATAATTTTAACTTAATTCGTAAATAAAAGAAGAGTATTTATATCCTGGAAAACGCATGTTATCTTATAATAATATAAATCATGTAATACTATAGATTAAAAATCTAATTGGTAGTTTCGACGCACCGAAAAAGAATGGCGCCTTATAAATATTGACGGAATTGCTGATAATTGTTAATTACCGTGGCGATTTATAGTAAGTATATGCGCAAGGCGCACCGATTTGAATCTCGCATTCTGTGCAGTTCGGTACGACATAAACCTCATGATTAGTTAAATGAGGTTAACCAGACTGTAATTAAATCAATGACGGCCATAAATTCACGAGAGACGCGTTTGCGCGCGCACGCGCGCGCGCGTGCGCATGCCATGCCGCCAGATATATCAGCGTAGTTCGGCGAATTTCAAAATTGTTAATCACGTATTACTAGATTTGTAGCACACGCACATTCACGTACAAAGTAATCGTAATGAATATTTATGCTATGCCGCGAACGATTTCTGTGTCTCGCTTAATGAACGCGATTTCATGAATTTTATGACACGCTCGTTAATTAAACCCACTACGTATTTGTCAGGCATAATGTAATGTCTTTAATTAGTAATAGTACACAAGATTCCGCTATAAATGATTTATTATTCCACGCAATCGTATATCTTGAATTTAAGTATCGTAACGTGCGGTAATTAAGTGATAGTTAGATGAAAGCATCTTCCTCATTTCACTTTCCTATAATAATTTGCGATTTTGCCTTTCGGCTTTTACTATTCATTTTCGAACATTCGTGCACGATCGTAACATTCTATAAACTACTGGAATACTAGAGTAGCTCCGATAAATTAGGATTCTAAAAGCCATTGTCGAAAAATAAAATAACATCCGGACACGGATTTAAACTTTTTACGTCCGTTAGTGAAAATAAAATTCGTTACGATATAACATTACGAACAGCTTCTCTTTTTCTCTCGTTATATGAAAAGCCCTGTCTGTCACGCCTGCTTAAACGACACAGCGATTCTCGAATCTCCCCTTCATCTATCTAAATCAATCTTATCTTCGAGTATGGTGCTACACACGAGCTGAGCTTAATGCGAAACGCACGGTCCCTATGGATCGCGAGAGCCGTGGCGAATCGTCCCTTTTGACGCGGGGTGCGATTTTTAGCGACGCACGCGACGCGTGTCCGATCCGCCGAATGAATAAATAAAGTTGTCTCGCTACGAGAGAGACACGCCCTGGCTCCGAAAAAAAAAAGGCAAGCGGCGAGTGAATTAATGCCGTTACCAACGAGGTGCGCGGAGGATGACGGTACCCTCGAAAGGGAACCACCATCCGGTTGTCGAGAGAGGACATCAAGGAAGGAGAGAGAGAGAAGCCTGAACTGGAGCCAGGACTGGATTTGATTTGTGAAAGATCAAAGAACTCGCGCGTTTGAGTACCAAATGGCGGGATGACTGCCACCGCACGTAGCCGATAGGGCCAATCAGGATGCGGACAGATAAGCGCGCATGTCACGGCGGACACGCGCGTGTACGCACATGCGTGCGTGCGTGCGTGCGTACGTGCGTGCGTACACACGCGATGTATCGCGCCACGCTGTCGGTAGATACGTCGGATAAGGGTAATATATATTGCAGGTATGAGTGATCTAGGGTGTCGGACGTTACGGGCGAGCGCGCGACGCGTCCGACATCTGGACACGAGTGCGCGCGGCGCCCGTCGTCTTTCACTTTTTTCCTTCTTTTCATTTATTCAATTTTGCCCGTCGCTGATAAGGCGAAACGAGCGGCCATTTTATGGTCTTCGTGACTCGATTTGTAGTGCGCAACGACAACGCCCACCACGTTACGTTCACCTTGCCCCCATTTCTATATCTGCCGCGGGAATATTTGTGCCGTTAAGTGTTCACTTCCTCTCCTCGTTAACTGCAGTTCTCCATGTTTTAGAATATAAACGTGTAATATATATGTATATGGTATGTATGACATTGCCTTGATCTATCGCACCTTTTATGTCACACCATGTCTTTCTCTCTTTCTGCTTTTCTTCCGCATTGTAACAAGAAATTTAAAATTAAAAAAATTTTTTTTTTTTTTTTTTTTTTTTATTTGAAACTACAATAAGTTCTTTTGTAAATATTTATGTATTTTTGTATTGTAAACTGTAATTTTTTTTTTTACAGTAGTTGTAAAACTTAAAATGAATTGAATACATTAAAGCGACAGTCTCTCCCTCTCTCTGTACAGAAATGTTGAAGCCACGTGCTTAACGCTACGTTTATGAAAAGACTGTTCATTAACGTGATGATTTAATTAATGTTATTGCTGAGCTGAATTCTTGAACAACTTATCTTTGCCAACTTATCTTTGGCCAACAGAGGAAACGGAGAATCCATTAGAGTGAATATATTACGCTTCGTTGCACCCTAAGAAATTAGGGTCGCAACAACAGCTTGCGCTGCAACGATGCATTGCCATACGCGGCCCACTCGACGCGTCTTTTCGACGGCGACCTCGGGGGAGCGTAGGAAACTGCTTTCGGGGGTAGCTTTCGAAAGCGGCGGCCAAGAGGTCGACGATCGCGATAAGGGGCGCGGAGGCACAAAGGGTGAGGCCGCTCACGGGGCACAAAGATCCCCAGGATAAGCGTCCCATGGCGCCGTTATTGCATCTCCGGCTAACCTCTCTCCGTCTCTTTCTCTCCCCCCCTCCTCTTTCTCTTCCTTTCTCTTTCTTTGCCTCCCCTCCCCCCGTCCATAGTTATACTCTGTTCTGTTTCTCTCGTCCTCCCTTCCTGCCCGGGAGAACCGGGATCTCCGCGCGCGGACATATGCAAGGGGACGTTGTCTATTGAATTTTCATGACGTACACGCGGCATCTAAGTGACTCAATCTCAGCGAGCATACAGGAAGTCGTTGTCGCTGCGTCGTCGGCTATATTACTCCGCGCGCGAGCGCGCGGCGACGTTAGAATAACGCAAGAGCGAATGTCAGGGTGGCGTAGTTACGATACGGTAACAAAGTGACGCAGAGCCGCTGGGAATCGCGCGTGTGTGTCAGTGTGCGTATGTGTGTGCGCGTGCGTGCGCGTGTATGTACCTCGTGCAATATCCCGCGATAAAGGCGCGAATTTGCAAGCGGATGAGCTCGCGCGAATTTGTTTTTCAAAGTGGCTCCTTCTTGTCGCGAACGTGCACGTTATGTCGTTCGGGAAACGGCCGGGAAACGGCCGCGATTCGAAAGTTGCGGCATCCTTTAGATCACAATAGGGGAATTGTCTAGATCTGAATTCAAGCGGGAGAAAGCGCAGCGCAACGCGGCGATGTATCAATGCTACATTTGTATCTTTTATCACACGCGACTTTCGAAAATAGCAAAGATAATATTTCTTTTTTTTTTTTTTTTTTTTTTTTTTTGAATAAATAAATTTAGCTCTTTATTCTTGAATTTTTCAACATTGATAAAATATGTGTTAAATATTAATGTGAAATATGTTTTTGGATAATTTCTATATCCAACTTATCCATCTTTATATGTCATTTTCTGCTTTTAATAAATGTCATTTAAAAAAAAATTGTAATCTCTATAAAAGTTTCTATCTTTAGAATGGTTGATTATTTCTTATTAGCATACAATGCGTTGTCGCTTTAGCTGATGACATGAGATACTCAGCAAAATATCACAAAATGATATATAGTCGATACAAAATAATACAAAACGTGTGTTTAACTTTCAAAAACAATTTTGATTTAATCTATTGGCTTTCTAATCGCTTTTGCATATTGTATCGTTTTCCTTGCTACTCTCTCTAAAATTCAGCTTGAATCGTAATCAATATAAAAATATCTCAAAATAACTATAACTATAGACTCGTCATATATGCTCAATAAATCACAAAACATTGCAGGACGGATATCTATACACGTCCTACATAGTCAAGAGTTCATTTTTCATATTACTTTCATGTTTAATATGTAGATCAGATGCATATGCAGTTGTGGGAGCTTGACGAAAATGGATCACGGCAAGATGCGTTAAGAAGTCTTTTACGACGCTTGAAGCGTTCAAGGAAAATCCAGAGAGAGAGAGAGAGAGAGAGAGAGAGAGAGAGAGAGAGAGAGAGAGAGAGAGAGAGAGAGAGAGAGAGAGAGAGAGAGACTGTCGTCGCTGACTGTTGCATAAAATGTATCAATCACGCTTGCATAAACACACTGCTTGCGAAGCTTACGTTTACATAACGCAAGAAAATGATAAGAAGATAATAGGAATCAATCTCGTTGTTGTGCAACGCTACGCTTTTAAGAATGAAGCGTAATATCGGAGCGTTTTCCGGAAAAATGAAAGCCATCGAGAAAGCATCGCCTCGCGCATAAACTTTCGCTTTACAGATTGCGCGGCTTTATTGTCGCGTACACACGAATACATAACGGTTACCGGAGAGAGAGTGTGTGCCTTTAACGAAGCGGAAATAACGCGATTACTTTCGTCATTGTGAATCGTTAAACTCGGGACGTCTCGGTCGTCATCGATCCGCGTAGCTTACGTCGCCGTAGTCGCGACATCGTCGTCGCCGTCGTCTCCGTCGTCGCCGCGACATCAAAGACGGGTTTTCAATGGCTTCGACCAAAGCACGAGGAGAAGACTCGCGAAATGTCGAAGCGATGAATCATTAATTTCTTACTTGCGATCATTAGGCAGCCTCGCGAGAGTTCTTCATTTTTATTCCCGTCGACGATTCTCGTCGGGATATTTTTAAATAACAGAATAGCAAGGTATATTAAAATATTTTGTAGATTACTACAACTGTATTATGATCATAAAACAAAAGATAAAAGATCGAATGTAGTTTAAGAATATCTTGTAACTGTATGAAGCAAAATTAATTCTCAACTTGTTGTTTGCAAAGATTATGATTCGTGTATGGTTTTAAATTTGATAGATTTTATTTTCTTAAACTGTATTAACTGTATAAAAAAAGAGTTTCTACAATCTATTACAGTCTTTTATGTTATAATTAATATTGTATTTCTCCGGCACATTTTGTCTCTGAAGGCAATCTCCGCCGAGATCGTACCTTAGCTCCCGATATCGGCTTGTGCGATCGTTTGTACGGACATACGTGCTCATGAACACGTGCGTGTTGCGGTGCAATATCGCGGAAAAGACGCGGCTCGTAGCATCGAAAGCGCAAACTGCAATTTTGTCCGCGGGCAAAATCGTCCGGGCACGAATGCACCGATGCGGCGCGGTGCAACACGCGGCGAGAAGAAAAAAAAAAGAGAAGTACCGGGAGGAAGGAAGAAAGAGCGCAAGTCCGAGGATGTTTCACAAAGGATCTATAGTTCCATCTCGTCCGCCGTACACTTACGAGATGAAAGATAAGGGATTGGTTTCGGCTTAACTGCGTTTTCCGCCTTAATCCATTAGCGCTCACGAAACGGTGCTCTCGCTACGGCGCGATCACGCGAGCCGCAGCGAGCCGTCCGTCGCCATGAAATTGCCAAGTCGCGGAGGGCTTGAAGGGCTTTTTCGGAGGAGTTTCGTACGGTGGGTTTCGCTTTTTGCGGAAAAGATTTTCGCACTACATGACAAATTGAAAGTTTCGATAACTTTCGAGATATATGCGGCATTTGCAATCGCGCAGAATGCTGCCTCTCAAAAAATCAATGAACTCAAGAATCGAGTTCATTGATACTTCATTATCTTCCGTGCAAGTAATTTTTTTCCAAATATCCATATGAAGTTTTGTCTTAATTAAATTTAATTGTGTTTATAGTCCACTTTTTAACAACAGAAGAATAAACCGGAAAATATAATTTCTGTTATTTTTGGCGTGATTATTATTACATTTACGAAAAATGGTTTGATTACAAATTTTTTTATTTTTATTTTGTTAGCTACATTTTTTGACAGGTTTTTAACAGATATTTTGACAGATTGATGAAATTATAATGGATGTTATTTTGTCTGATGTTTTATTATATTGCAATACCTGGTACTTAGCCACTGTCAAGTAAATTCATATTGAGAGACCGTTGATCAACTGTTACATGCTAGAACAAATGACGTTACATCTCAATATACTGAAAAGGGTTCGATCACGCTGAAAATTCTCTGTAAAAGCTGCAATTATGGGGTTCCTCGCAATTCCGTGATGCAACGCGTATCGGATGATCGTCGAGCAAGTAAAGGCCGCGAACAGGTTTCCATCAGCGTCGGACGCGATTATCCACACTTTCGTGTTGCAAGGTGATAATTCGCCGCCGGCCGTCACAATAAATCTTTCGCTTACAATGAAAACGGGCGCTATCGTCCGCTATTAGCTAACGCCATTCTATGATATTACTGTGCTCTCGTATCGATAAAAATGTTAAAGTGCGAATCTACAACGTGTATTTGTCCGTATCTCGAGCTGTGAATTTTCCTGTGTGCTGTGGGTTTTTAAAACGTTTTTTTTTTTTTCGAGATAGGTAATTCTCAAAGATGAAAAAAAAACTTGCAAATTTCAAATATCAAGTTACATTGTGATAAAAATCATCAAAGCGTCGACGGAATAGAAAGGCGACAATCCAGGGAATGTAAAAAATGTGCGGAGGACAGAGGAAAGAGGGGAGCGCAAAAGGGGAAAATAGTATTTTAATTGATCGCGTGCGCGGCCCGATGATTATCAGAAACGATTGTCGATGCGTCACGTGGATGTTTATGAATGCTATCCTAATGAAGCGCCATCAGTGGGAGTGCGGGAGGGAGGAAGAGACGACGGAACGGTCCGCCAGCATGGTGATACGTGGGAGGTGGTTGAGGATGGATGTGACATAGACCCTCAACGCCGAATAACTTCCTGGGTGATTAACTGCTGAATCGCCAGGAACGTGAGCGAGGTTTCGAGTTAATTGCAACCCTCGTAACTCCACTCTCTCCTCTTTCTCGCTCTCTTTCTGTAGTATATGTTTAATTATTTCAGAGCAGAATAGATCGTCATAAATCCATCAAAGTTATATTTATCTTACCAAGAATTTATATCGCTTAATGTTTTATTTTCTCTTTAATTTTATATGTAACATTGATTTCCCTAATTTCAATATATCGATTTTATCACAAATAGCTTTCTGCACGTGTCTCTTACTTTTTTATTATTGAAATATTAATTTATATTTATTTAATTGTCTTCTATTTTGTTTGTTAGTTTTTTTATTTTATTTTTTGTTTTATTCTCTTTTTTCTATTACCATATATATATATATAAACATTATATGCAACGTTCTCAAGAGAACTTGCTGAAAATTTAGAATGTGCTGTAAATTTTGCTTTGCTTTGACTGTACCTTACCCTATTTCTCTCGCACTCTGTCTTCCTCATATTGCGTAATTACGTAGACATTTTCGTTGCGTGCCATCGTTGCCGAGATCGGTGAAGAAAAAAAGTACTCGTAACCGACGACCGTAGCAACGGTACGAAATGCCGCCGTCGAGAAGAAATATGGGCG
Organism: Pogonomyrmex barbatus; assembly: GCF_055798465.1. Classification (NCBI taxonomy): domain Eukaryota; kingdom Metazoa; phylum Arthropoda; class Insecta; order Hymenoptera; family Formicidae; genus Pogonomyrmex; species Pogonomyrmex barbatus. Next base: position 4,536,559 of record NW_028297113.1, on the reverse strand, counting down.
ACGGCCGTACGAGTATTCGCCAAAGGTTCTTAGTATAATTATAGGGATTCTGGGAAGCATTACGTAAGCAAGTACTTTTGAACCAGCAAATTAGCGCTTCTCGTGTTCAGTATAGAACGTAATTGTCGAAGAATATATATATATTCACGAATATTCGGCTATAATTTACATTATAATTACAGCTGCAAAGGAAAACACGTTACACACGTTATTGTTAGAATTCTTGATAATGAATTTTAATTGAAAATTTAAGTTATTCGATTGATGAATTAAATTAATCGAATTAATATTGTATTGAATCAGCGTTTGAAGACAGGTTTTAAGTCTGTTCTGTTTATCCATTGAGAGAGAAACGAGTGAAGGTTATTATTAAATTGCTGCTTTTAATAATACATCACTGCTTTTCATTTTATTATCGACTCCACAGTTCTATTTCTGCTTACCCACGCTTATAACGTTTTTATTTTTCTTATTGCAGGTAAGAGAGGCAAAGTTGGAAGTTTTGTGACGAAGAGACTCGTGGGTGCGGATCCCTCGTCCGTACGGGGCCACGTAAGTGAATTCCAAAGATTCGTACAGCGGGACGCGGAAAGCTCAGCAGCCGGTCCGAGCAATCGTAAATCGTATCACAATAAAATGGCTGTACTCCCGGGTACCCTTTTGAGCACACTTCTGGCCAACGGCATTGCCGAACTATTGTGTTGCGCCAGCGAAATGAGCTCCCGCCGAGATTTACGGTCGCATCCTTTATGCCCCGCGAAACTGCGTCGAAGATAGCGTTGCTCACGTTGCTTTCGTGACGAATAGCAATATCGCCGCCGAATTCCGTGATCCGCGATTAAAATTTCAGCACCGGCGCGTATTCGCGATGAATTTTATTTATTTTTTTGCACCGTTTTTTTTTTTTTTTTTTCTTAAGTCTCTTTAAGTCACAATATTCCAGGAAACTCTGTATAAACTCTTTCCTAGTGATATGCGGTTATGCGAGATTGACCATTTTGTAACCACACAGGTAATCAAAATTAATTACATTACTAAACACATATTTAATTTAATTTTGGGAGGGCAACAGAATGATCACAATTATCGTTAATATCACTGCATAATATCCAAATAATTTGAAGTGTTTGAAACACATGATTTGACAATAAATTAGAATAAATACAGTATTTTAAAGATTTGAAAATATTCTTTATTAAATCTTTATATAATATATATTTTTCTATATTGAAATGCAATAATATTATTCATTAATGTCGATTTGTTAATCCTATGATGAAATAATACATTATTGAATATGACGCCTTGCAAATTGCTATAATTATCATAAACCATTAGCGGGCAGTTAATTGTGCCAGTGATATTATAACATAATAGGAAAACTACCATTATGCATTGACTTTTTAGAATTCCCATTTAGGTCGGGATTTAAATTAAAATTAAAACAAAATTATTCATTATTCGATAACAAATAGCGCGTGAATCAGTAATAATCAATTTTATTTTATTATTTTAAAGAAATCGATTATTTACTTTTTTGTATCTCTTATCAATAATTACTTATTGATAATAATTGCTTTTTACTCAACTATATACAATGATGTACTTAATTATAAAATAATGACAGTATGTAAATTACGAAAGTGTTGAACAGGCGATAAATATACAATTGCAGTCGAGTACATACGAAAAATATAAATATTTTCCGATGTCATAATTATTACAATTATTAAACGATTAGTACAACTCTTTTCCTTTTACTTTTTTATAATTTCGACGTTTTGTTTCCCGAACGATTCAATTAACCTACGAATTCTTCGAGGGCGCAACTGTGAAAAATGCAGACAAATCCCACGGAAATCTCGGGACGTTTGCAAAACTAATCGGTCGCTTCGATCGGCTATTGATGCTCTCGTTAGTCGGCACTTTTATTTTATTTTTTTTTTTTTTTTTTTTTGTTGGCAATCGGCTGTTTGTGTGAACCAAATGACTTCGCGATCGAAAGTGCAGCAGCAACGAAGCGTATTAATTTCTCACTGTCGTCCTTCTCGACTTATTTCGGGTTTCCGATTGTTCCGATTGTTGATCGACCGGATTCTTTTCTTTCCCCGTCGCTCTCGTTTCGGGATCAAATCCACTCAATTGCATTCATCGACTTCTCGACACGCAACGTACGCGAATAATACGTGCGGATATGCGCGTGGCGCGCGCATTTATACGCGTCCGGCAGGAAATAATTGATGATACGCGCTCGGCCAGCGTGTCTTGCATCGTACTGCACGTCGTGGGACGGAAAAGCACCCGGCAGCGATTTATTATCGTCGGTTGTCGATAATCGACGCCGGCTGCATCGCGGTGAAACGCGATTCGCCGTTGCCGTACAACGGCGCGCCAGAATCCCGATTTTTTTACGGCCTATTGGCCCGTCGAACGCTCCATCTCGCGATATTCGACGTTCACGCCGCGTTATTAAATAATGATTCATGCCTGCACATGTCCGCCTTTTGTATCACCAGCCGGGGATCGTTATCGACATAGGAATGCACTTCGTGCTTCTCGAAAATCTCATTTTTGAACTCCCGTTTTTCCAAAATCATTTTCGACCCTCTATTTGCAACGCGAGAGAGCGCGTCAGAAAAATTTTGTAATATCTACCGTCACAGGGATATTTATTCTTAATCGAGGTTTCGTTAATAAAATACAAATTCAAATTGTCTAGTAGAAATTAGAAGCAACATTTTTTTTTTCGTCGAAATTTATGAAGCCTTTTATACGAAATATGACATATTAAATGTAATTGATTTTGAGAGAAAATTTTAATATTAAACGAAAAGTGGAAATCTAATAATTAAAACCAGACGGAGATATTTCAATGTTATCATTCTCCTGGTTCTTCGGAAACCGAGAAAGTTGGAATACGTGAAGGAGATTCATTCGATTAATATTTATTATAACATTTTCCGCACATTGATAATTTATATAATCACCGATAATACTTTTATTGCAATTAACGGAAGAGAATTTCCCTGTACGGCTTCAATCCGAGGATTAATTAATTTTTATATCGCGTACATGGACAATTATTACGCGAACTTGACACGAATTACTTCCGATAGTTCGAAAGTTTCAGTCGAGAGCAATCGACCGTAACGATCGCTCGTGCCATCGAGGGATGCATCCTCCGAGACGAGGGTTAGAGGTCCGAATCACTGGTAGATCGAGAGGACAAGCGTCCAATGCCACTCAAAGATGTTCTCTAATAGGTGTCCTCTTGAAATGTCGTAAAAATCTTTATCGCGAACTTTATTCCTTCTTACGCCCCGGTCGTTTCTCTCTCTCTCTCTCTCTCTCTCTCTCTCTCTCTCTCTCTCTCTCTCTCTCTCTCTCTCTCTCTCTCTCTCTCTCTCTCTCGCGATCACGCTGTTGTCAACTGTCCGGCGAAGACAGCCCGTCGAATTATGAAGACGAAGGGAAAAAATGAATTCAGCCGCGCGAGTCTATCGGGATCAGCTCCATATTTAATCACACATCACTCGGCCGACCGCAACTCCTGCCAAACTTTTAATATTCCGGATATTGGAATCCAGATAAGTTTAATTAAAGATTAGGTCGGAAATCTCCGTCAGCCGCCGACCGGTTAATTCTCCGAGAGATTGCTTTTTTATCACGTTTTTTTTCAATGAGACTCGGTTGAATTACAGAAATTTTTGATCTCAGTTTAATTGTCCCCATTTCTTGATGTCATAATAATGGCCCAATGAATTTTACAAAGTACTGCAAAGAATCTATGCAATTTTGAATATTCGTACTGTTTGAATTCTGACTGTTTCAATTATGAGAAATCACTTTTTTATTATCGTGTATCAAAAAGTTTTGCTAACTTTTAAAAATCTTTTATCTCGATTTAATTACCCTTGCGTTTTAATATTGTAATTAAGTATTTTTGTCTCGTCTTATTTCACATATCTTATAACATTTTATTTTATTTATATATTTATATATTTATATATTTATATATTTTTATATTTTTATATATTTATATATTTTATTTATATATACGTGATTTTGATATGTTATCCTTACATTTTATATATTACTTAAAGGTATTATCTTAATCTACATGTTCTTTACGAATAATAGATGTTAAGCGATTACAAAACGATGCCACAATGTTAACGTTATCGATAATTATCGTCCCATCTATTACCGTTATTTGAATCGATCGGAGATCGATTTATGTACGTAAGATAAAAATCTCAATAAGTATTTCCGAGTGTTAGTGGAAAAGGATGTTGCGAAAGGAGAGAAAGGGGAGAACATTGAAAGAGGGAATTAAATCTAGTTCGACTGAATCTATTACGACTGCTACATGACTGAACGCAATTTTTGCGCGGCTCCTGAAAATCGTTCGTCAGACGGCGTACCATGACTTTCGCCAATGGATTACCACGGAATTCCTTTGTGCAATCGCGTCTTACGGTTCTCTCATCCCTTTTTACCACCCCGTCCCCTTTCGACAGTCACTCGTTATATCCTTTCTTTCACGAGCTCCTTCCTCGGAAGTAGACCTTATTTCCTCAACGTCTAACGTCGCGTATAATTTTCTACGCGTCGGTGAGGAATCGATACTTGCTGGAATCCCTCCTTTATACCTTTTAATCTGCAGATTAGCGTAGACCCGCATAATTGACGAAGTTATCGGCTATAGCAGTTGTGCAAACAAACGAGCAGCGAAAACGAGAGCGAATATTGACAAGCTTGCGCTGCGAAAGATTATTAAATTCGTTCGGTTTATCAAAACTGCGATAGTTGGTAATTACAACAACACACTTATTACATAACACAACATCCGACGATGTAAGGTTACAGGCGTACGTATTCTATTATAATTGTAAGTCGCACGATCTTGGTGTAATTATCGTGTGTCAAAATCAGACCATGCAACAATTTACATTTGTCTCCTCGTACCGTTCGACGTTTAAATCTCTCGTCAATCTTTTTTCCTTCTTCGTGATGGTGAGCCCTCGGCATTCGGCGACGCTGACATTCAGCCAAAATTATGTCCAACGGGATTCCAGCGATTTGGAATTGAAACAGAGAGATGGACATGTGCCATCTACGTGGACGGTGCCCGACGCTATTCTACCGACTCGCCTCGGTCTACGAGAATCAATGAAAAATCCGCGCTTGAATGGCTACAATCGGGCGACGCCCGATCGGTCGCTTCATCGCCGGAGGACGGAGGATTTTTTTATTCTTCCGAACGCGCAGTGCGGTCAGTCGGGATGATACTCTTCTCCCGAATAAGCGAAAAAGCGAACGAAAGAACGGGCCGGACTCGCGCGCTTTTCAGTCGGTTTATGAAATCCGTAGGGATCCAATTTGGCGGGGAATTCGCTCTAAACGGTTCGGCACTCGCTTGACACTTGACCCCGTCCCCTCTCCGTCCCCCCCCCCTGCCCCGTTCACGCGATCTGCTGGAATGTGAAATGAGCCGACGCACGACGGGAAATTAATTTGAATTCACGTACGCGTGAAGTTCCGGCTTTGACGCGCGCATCCGCCACGCCGGCCACGCACCCTTTCTATTGCGTTTGCTCTACTGGAAATCTTGTGCAAAAATAGCATATAGGATTCAACGTAAACTCGGATTTATCAAGTCGCCTGTAATTCGCAGATTAATTATGTGATGATGAAGTGAATTCGCAGTATAATATAGATTGCAGTACGAATATAAATTCAATTAAGCGAATAATTATACATATTAATATTAAATTAAATATGAAATATTAATATAGATACACAAATATAATCCGATATTATACAGATGCCTACAATACGATATTAAATTATATTCTATTAAATATCTAATAGACTAAATATTATATTTTTATATAGTTGAATATTTTTGTATTGCGTTAAAATTGCAATAACATAGAATTGTAAAACAGAAAATTACACATATTTATTTTTTATTCTTAATACAACATGCAACAAATTTTTTATTTCTGTAAACTTTATAATAATAACATTGCATAACTTTATATGGTAATGAGAAAGACGAATCGTCAGAAACATGAACTTTATTCATTCATTATATAACGTTGCCATACATTTTTAAATTCTTAAGTAGCTTTGCATAATCGAATAAAGTTTGTCGCTTTATTTTATATTATTTATACACACACACACACACACACACACACACACACACACGCGTATATATTGTTTGTCGGCTAAATTTTACGATAAACTACAATCTGCGATTTGAATAACTGGGATTTCCCACGCGTATAAATAAGCGCACGATGATGGAATATAAACGACTGTCCGCGACTGTTATCCGCCACGATATTTTATAAATAACATCCGATCAGTTTTATTAAAAAAAAAAAAAAAAAGAGAAAAAATATATTGTGCTAAGCGAGCTTGCATTTCATGACAATGATTTATCACTGGAGATTTTGCGCCAAGCATATTCTCTGCGAACTACATGTATGAGCTCATTCTTTCGATTAAACGAGTTCTAGTATGCTAATAATAGGATAAAAATGCTCGATATATAATTAGATATATAATTAGATTATTTTACGATAAAAACAGAATAATTTATTATGAAAATTTTTTGAAGGCTTCAAATCGCTCCAATATATTTATTTGTACTGCTATTTAAACCTTAATATAAACGATAAAGTCAAATCGTTTATCACTACTGAATTTTTGGAATATAAAATAGAAAAAAATGTTAGAAAGTATTTTATGGCGAATTATACGGGGATTTAATAATTATATCATTTTAAATAAATGTAATATTTTACACATTATGGAAAATCTACCTCACCGATTATTAGGCGATGCACAGATGTAACTTTTGATAATTCTGTGATATTCAAGGTTCTTAAAAATCTAAATAAATTATAATGATGCAACCAATATCTGTTTATTGTAATTTTTATTAATAAAAAAGTTGACTATACAGTTGTAGAATAATTACAAGAATATTTAATCTTGAACAAAAAAAACATGAAAATTTGGAGATTTTATTATTTAAAAAATTGGTTTCAAATAGTTCAATAAATCACTAGATTATAGTGGCGGGAATAGCGAAGAAAATACTTTATAATATAAACATTGCGGATGTAATAATGGTGAAGTTGCGTCTCGCGCGCAAAGGATGGTCATTATACAGGGACATAAAGAAGCCGTGGGCACGATTCCGTTTGGCGCTTCTCCTACCCGAGTTTTTATCCGTAAATAATATTTCCGCACTTCCCGTGAGTTTAAGTTATTTTGCCGGCATATAATGTGCATGTTCTCTTCCAGCATTCCGGGATTATCTTCATAATTTTCAGAATTTCCGGGACTATGGTAACTATTCAGAGTTAATTAAGTTGGAGAAATAGGGACAAATATGTGGAAATAAAGTGAGTTTGAAACGATATTTTTGTTTAATGATTAATGTTCTATTACTATTAAAATACAACATTCGTATTAATAAATATAATAGCTTTCATATAAAAACGATTTACGCAAGAATTTTTGCAATTTATTCGTTTTCAACTAAATTTTGTAGTTTGGTTTTATTTTTCGTAAAATAAAGATACTTTCTTCTGACTCGTAAAATTTTTATTATTCCTTCAAAGAGTTTCGGCCATTGTGTCCATACATTACGTCTAATTGGATGGAATAATCTCGCACCTCGGGAACCATCGAGCGCGACGACTTACAAGTCGCATGTCCCGCTCTCTCGTAATCCCGCGGAGAAAACCCTCGACGGATAAATGACTGCGTAACATCCATTCGGGAGCGTCGTAAAAATGTAAACCGACGTTATTTATGCGACACACGTGGCACGCGTTGTGTGCAGCCAGCAGCACCGGCGCCGGCGTTGACCTCGTTTTAACGGGAGGCTACTTCCGCTTGCTGCACGGCCGGCGCATTGTCTCGATGCGGCGTTTTTAAATTTCAGGAATGAAACCACGAGGAAGATCGACAATCCCACCCCCCCCTTTTCGTTCCTCTGTCTCTTTCCTCTATCTTGGACGGAGAAGAGAGCAAGAAGAGAGCGAGATGCAGCGATATTACGATACGACGTATTCCGGCACATGAAAAGGCAGTTCTAAAGAGAAATATGGCATAAATGTCACATCAAAGTGAAAAGTATCGTTAGACGTCGATAATACATTTAGATAAACAGAAAATCAGATCATAGAAATCTCAATTTTACGTTCCCCCTTTTCGTATGCCGAAAACGTAATAAATATAGGTTTTGAGGGTATCGGGGGATAAAATTTTATATGCTAAAATACGCCAGCATCGTTCGACATTTTTCCCATTTGTCGCATTCGTGAAAATAAGTAGGGCGTAGGGCGTAGGTTGTAAATAATCGTAAAAGGCGCGCGCAAGGCGACATTATTTCCTCGGATTTATGTACGCCGGTGTGTCGGAGAATCGGTGCGACGATGTATCGTCTCATACGATAATACGCATGATATTCGCGGTACACATGACGCACTTCCCATCGCGTCGATGTTTCGTCATAAAATCAGCATAACTCGCGCGTGCGTTCGTTTCCGACGCATATGCTACCTCGCGGGTACATAGAATTTCATTACGCCGTACAATTCGGCATTACGTGCCTGCCCCCTCGAGAGGAGAGACAGGGGTGTGGGTTTATGGGTGTCCGCTATATCGGGAAAAGACGTTCGATTTTGAAATGGACCGTCGGTTCTGCGCGTCATCTTTGCGCTCCGTCGTAAAGATGGAACGACCACGGGCTTATTTGTATCGAGCACCGACGGCCAATGACGACGACGAAAGTTTACCCCGCGCCTGAACTTTCGTCGGGTAAACGGCATTCTCGACGGCGAGCTGGGGCTTTTGATGGAATTGAACGTCGAAGAGGATCCCCGTTTATTCGGCCAATTGCGCGCCGAGTGACGCGACAAAGAGGCACGGTAGGCCATAATGAATGCGATCGCTTTTCGACATGGGCTTCCGTTGCCGTGTCGTTTGTTAAAAAAATTCGAGGATATGATCAAAATTTTCCGGGAATTTAATCAGCAAATTTGTCGATAGATAAAATTATTCGAACGGATCGTAAATTTTTAATATATAAAAATTTGTATCGATACTTTCGATACAGAGAGGATTAAAATTTTACTAA